>NC_056732.1:1039348746-1039364016 GCF_019279795.1 Protopterus annectens | reverse complement strand
ACAGTCCGCATTATCAGTAACTGAAAGGGCAGGTGAAAAAGACTATGCAGAAGTGAAAAAATTTCTTAAGAAAGAGCTGAAGCAATAGCTGAAGACAGACAATTGACATTTTGCAGTTTTGAAATATATATATATATATATATATATAAACACTCAACCACATAGGCTCAAATTCTAAATTCTCCCCTCTCAGCTACCAAAAAAACGGGCAGAAAAGCAAATTAACTGGTTCCACTAGGTTACTGATGAAAATTAAAACACAGTAAAAGAAATACCGAAAAGAAATAAACATTATCAAAATATTACTATGACAAACCACAACACACTAAAATTTTATTTATTTTATTTTACATTTGTTGACCGGGCTAGTCTAGCTGGAGAAATTTCCATTTTCAGTAGAGGCCGGGAGAAAAGCTCCACAGGTGAGATACATTCAGAGATGAAAAAATTTACATACAAACAAAAATTGTCATACAAAAATGTAATCGCAGTACTCAATATAATGAAAATCTAAGAGTTAGTAATAGAGTTTGCAAGCAAACATTAAAAATAAAAGATAACACTCATATATAAAAAAAAACTACTACAAGAGTTAGTTACTATAAACACTCCATACAGTTCAATTCTCTAATTAACAAGTTGGAAAAATACTGAAAGGATTAATATAGAAAGGAGTGAGGGTAAGGAGAATAAAAAGGTGGGAATAGAAAGAGGTGATAATAAAAGTGGATGCACTGCAGAATAGTAGGTAGAGAAGTAAGGGGAAGAGAAAAGGAAGACAGAAGGCATGCAGGTAGAAAAGGAGAAGAGAAATGGTTTATCAGGTAGTAATAGTGATAGACTAATCAGGTTTATTACAGGAGCAAAGCCAGTGATTTTGGAAATGCACTTTAGTGTTCTGTTTGAAAAGGGGCAATGAAGTTATCTTTGTTATGCTAGTGGGTAATAAATTCCGTTTTGTCCCAATAGCATTGGTAAATAGAGAGTCACCAGCATTATTATTTGACTTTGTTGAACTTGTCAGAAGTTTGCTGGATGAGCGAGAGAGTTGAGATTTTTATAAGGGGTTATGAGTTGTGAGAGTATGGGGTATTATTAGGTTGGTATAGTATTTTATGGGCAATGCAGAGTTGATGGATTAAAAGATAGTTCTGAAACTCAGGCCAGCCTAGAAGTTTTAAGTTGAGGCAGTGATGAGTTCTATAGGGATTACCAGTAGCAAAGCGGGCAATGTTATTATAACAGGTTGTCAGTTTGTTAAGGCTGGTTTTTTTGAGGTTAGTGAAGATAGCAGCATATAGAAGAGTTGAAATAAGATGAGAGTGAGCAATCCTTGTTCTGGTAGATGGTGTAAGAAAAGGTCTGATTCGATATAAGGATCCTATCTTTCTGTTAACTAACTTTATGGAGTTGTTAATGTGTAGGTCGAAGAGATGATCGTCCAATTGTAATACCTAACAATTTAGTTGAAGTGTCGGGTAAGATAACAGTGGCACTGTTTGAAGAGATGGAGAAATGTAAGGGGAGGTTCTAGATGTGGGAGTAAAAGAAGAAGTTTGGTTTTGGCATTTAGTAAGAGAGCGACTAGAGAACCATGTTTCTACTGTACTGAATACTTTTGGGTGAGAGAGATTAGTTCTGGGGTAGATGGAGCTGAGCAAATGAGTGTCTAATCATCTGCATATTGAATGCAGGTTGCTTGAGGATTATTGTTTGAAGATCATTAATGAAGAGGAGAAAAGAAGTGGGCCGAGGATAGAGCCTTGAGGAACCCCAATGGAAACAGGCAGGAGAGATGAGATGTGATTATCCCAGAGAACAGCTTGTTTTCTGTTAGTGAGGTAAGATTTAAACCATTTAATAGCTGGGGGATCAAATGAGATGGATTCGAGAGTATTAAGTAATAAGGGGTGGTTTACCATATCGAATGCTTTGGAGAGGTCAATGAAGAGGGCAGAAGAGAGTAAGTTGTTGTTTCGGTTCTGGTTTATAGTCTCTACAAAAGAAAGCAGGGCAGTGGTAGTACTGTGATGTGGTCTAAAGCCATGTTGGCAGTTTGCTATTATGTTATGCTTTGAGAGATATTGTACAAGTTGAAGGTGGATACACTTTTCCATAATTTTGGACAGAGGTGAGAGGAGAGCAATAGGCCTATAGTTGGAGTAGTCAGTTGAGTTTCCACCTTTGTGAAGAGGGATTATATGAGATACCTTCCATACTTGAGGATGATTCCTTCACTAATTGTCCTATTTATAAGAATAGATATAGGATATGCAACAACCTTAGCAGCCTTTTTGAAGAAAAAGGGAAGGGAGTTTATCAGCAGAGGGGTGCATGGTTTTAGCTTGAGAAGAAGTCTGTGAATATATGATGTGGAGATGGGTTGTAGAAAAGTAAAAAGAGGAGTTGGTTAGTTTACTTGGAGGACAGAAGTTGTTGGCATTAAGTTGTTTAGCTAGTGCTTGAATAGTTTCTGTGAAGAATGAGTTAAGAGCATCTGCAGTCTGTTGTGGGGTATCAGGGTCTGCATTTAGAGGGGAAGGTGTTTTGGAAGTTCCTGGTGAGAGGAGTTTATTGATTGAGGACCAGAAAAGTTTAGAATTGTTAAGATGGGTTTGTTGTAGGTCAATATAGAATTTCTTTTTATCGGCTATAACTGCTTTTTTAGTTAGATTTCTATGCTGTCTGAAGAGTAGGAGATCTGTTTTATTTCTGTGGGATCTCCAACTAGCCCAGACTTTATTCCTAGCGAGAATAAGATTTTGGTTTCATGGGAGAGCCAAGGGGCTGTATTGGATTTCATTCTAATAGCACGTTCCAGTGCATGTGTGTCAAGAATGGATAAAAATATTTTGTTAAAATGTAGTACTGCATCTTCAAGAGGGAGTGTTTTTAATGGGTTCCAGTTACATGCGCTGAGTTCGGCTTGAAATAGGTCAGGATTAAAATGTTTGATGGCGTATTTTTCTAGTAATGTGGGATTTGGACAGTCAGTTCTTTCTCTTGTTATAAAAGTTAAGGAGTGGTCACTAACATCGTCTGGCAAGGTTCCTACTTTGTAATTAGTTTTAGTCTGTTTATAAGTATCCAGTCTAAAATGCTTTCTCGATTAGTGTGTTTATTGAGCCTAGTAGTCAAGGTAATGGTTTGGGTGAAGCCGTGAAGGTTAATATGGGATGAAGGATTTTCTGCATTAATGCTATTCCAGTCTATGTTCAGGTCTCCTAGAATGATGGTTTCCTGTGGATAAGTAGCTGATATGCAACTAAGATAATCTTCGAGTATTGGAATATTGTTACCAGGAGGCAGGTACATACAGATGATATATATGGATTTTTGGAATTTAATTGGAGTTTGATAATGATGGATTCTATCTTGCTATCTTGTGATGATAGGGTGGAAGGCTAGTGATATTAAGGTGGTTTTTAAAAAGAATAGCAACACCACCACCTTTTCTTTTGGGACGATCGAGTCTTACTATGTTATAGCCTTGGGGAATAATTTCAGTGTCTTTAGTGCTAGGTTTTAGCCAGGTTTCTGAGAGGCATAGAATATCAAATGAGTGTATGTGAAGGAGGGCATGTAGGTATGGTACTTTGTTGTTTAAGCTTTGGGTATTAAGATGTCCGATTAAGAAGCTATTATTGGTTTTGGGCATTTATACTGTGGGGGAAGAGAGTGAAGGGCCAGGGTTAGGGTGGATATCACCATCTTGAAGGGTAGGATTGCTACATTTGATAACCAGGTAGAGTCTATGTAAGGTTAGATTTTTATTTTTGTTATAAGTTGTCAAGACATAGTTGAGATGTCTAAGTCTGTGGAATTTTGGTAGTTGATAATTGGGGGTTAATGAAGTAAAAGGATAAGAGATAAGTGGAGTGATGAATGTAGAGGTGTGTTTATGTGGAAGGAGGGATGGAGTATCAAGTGATATCTTGTAAGAGGATAGGAGATAGATTGAGCATAGGGTGGAGAGTAGCAGGAATGACAGTAAATGCTGGCTAGGTAGGTAGGGAGCCATGGTAGGATGAGTTTGAGAAGTTAGAGAAGGCAATAGAGTGTATGGGAGGCAGGATGTAAAAGGGGTATTCTAATGTAGAGTAGATATAAAGGTATAATAGGAATAGGGAAGAGTGGACAGTAAAGTGTTAAGGATTAAAGTGGGATAGATAAGTAAAAGATGTAGAGAGGAGGAATGGGAAAAATACAGTGGGAGTGTGTTGTAGAGGTGGGGTGTGTGTGGATGGGAGGAAGTTTGAGTGGGAAGGAGAAGGATTGGAAGTGAGGGATAAGGGAGTGGCTAACAGTACTATAAGGTTAGGACCCCGGGGGTGGGTGGGAATTGGAATATTTACAAGTTGAAGATGGAACAAGAATAGGGGTTTGGGGTTTGGTATAATGGTTAAAGTGTTTACCTTACGGACAGGGTCTATGACAGCCGATCGAAAAGTAATTTCTGTGAACGGCATATAGATTGAAAATGCCGTTATTCGAAATCGGTGTTGTGAGATAGTGGCACAGTGAAGTCTGGAAAATTTGCCCTTTCCTCACTGTAGTGCGATCTCGGAGTTGCAAGATATATTTAGTGGGGGGCTAAAACCGATTTTGATTAATGGCATTTTTGATCTGTATGCCGTTCACATAAAGTACCTTTCAATCGGCTGTCATAGACCCTTACAGACACATTGTACAAAGTTTGATTCTCATCTTAGGAAATGAAATTGGCTTGGTATAAAATGGCTTGCAGGGCAGCTAGCCTAGTAATTACCGATGAACAAAAGAATTGGAAGTTAACACCTGAAGTTAAAATCAAGTTCTGATTTTGTCCACAAGGAAAATAGAAAACTGATCAGCAGGAACTGCAGACATCTGTATAACACATGTAGGTTGAAGTCCAAAGAAAAGCAACCAGAAGTGTCACAATAAGTACTAGTGCGAGAAAAGTAGAAACTGTAGAGAGTGCAACAGTCAAGAGTTGTAAACAGACTCTTCAAGTCGTCTCTCCAAGTAAAGCTGTAGTGCTGCAATAGCTGCCAAAAAGAAATATCAAATGTCTAGAGAAAACAGTCCTACTAAATATTCTAGAGTTGGAAGGCCATCAATGACAACAGAAACATATTAGGAAAGTTTGAGAACTGATCATGATACCAAAGACTGGAAAACTTAAATCTATGAAAATAAATTCTGGACATGAAGGAATAATCTTATATGATGTACTTGATGATGGTTAGGAATTGCGTATGGCATACTTGGACCTGGCTTAAGACTTTCAATTTTCTCCAATTCAGACATATTTGACAAACTGGTAAATTTAAATATAGATCCATATGTAGTGAAGTGGATAACAAATTGATTGCCGGACAGAACACGTCATTACAGCTGTAGGCGCCACCTCAGAAAGTAAAAATATCACAAGTGGCATTCCTCAAAGCTCAATATGGAGTCTTCTATTTGGCTATATTTTCCCGATCTACAAGCCAATATCCCAGGTTTCCAGTTAACAAAATTCCCCGACTGCTGTAAACTAGGACAATTTTCTGAGCACCTAACATGAAGGCACTCCAGGAGGGGTTGGACTAAGCAGACAACTGGTGCAAGGACATGCAGCATAGTCCATTTTCGTGAAAGAAATAATTCCTCAGCATACTATACACACATCACATCTTTTATGACTGACACTTTTGTTAGACATCTAAACACTCTTTTGGATGACTCCACATCCTTTGATCATTGTATTTCCAGAAAATACTTCTATATGACTTAACTAATAAACCAAGGGCACTCCATCCAAAACCAAAGTCTTACTTCCATTGCACAATTCCTTATCCACCAACATTACTGAATAGAGTGCCCCCTTTAGAATGTACCTGTCGAAAGATATTACTCAACTGGTTATACCCTAGAGGTCCTTAATCAGAAAAGGTCATAGTCAAATCACTTACTGACTGGTTATCCTCTTTGTATTGTTTCCTACAGACTCCTCCAAGGTGAGTTATGTTTGCCTTTTCAGGCCATGAAAGTCCACACCTTCCTAGCCCCACTATGTCCTTACAGAATAAATATTTCTTCAAAAACATGAACAAAGGACCTTAATCTCCACCAACAAATTAACAGGGCACATTGATGAGACAGGTTTGTGCCACAGTACCTTCCCCACCCATACAATAAACTGTCCCTGCACATTACGCAAAGCAATATCGTAGCTACATTCATGACTAACCTAGATAACTGGATGAGCAATCACAAATTCTTTTTGGTGCCATTTTGTGTATTCTGCTTTGAGGCAGAAAGTAACTTTTGATTTTGAGTGTCCTGGCTAGGTTGAATATGGTCTGATAACTGCCTGACTAGTACTTACCTATGACCCTATAAAGGGTCCAAGATGTGTTTAATATAACGTTAATGTTAAGTTAAAATTATCAATGTAACAATGTATGCGACCATATACTTGTGTATAACTAGACAAAAAGGGATGCACTATATGGGGTATGCAGATTTAATCATGCCAGTGTCCATCTACAAGGATCAGCATGATATATGGCACATATTCCATCTATAAGGGATTCCGAGTTAACACATCATGGGGAGGGGGACTCCAAAAAAAACAAGATAATGAACAAGTAGAAAGCTCAGAAAAAAAGGAGCTAAAAGTCTGCACAAGAACAGGGAGACTGCAAGCTACTTGCCTAGTGCCAGGATCTAACAGCCTTAAAGTCCCTTAAATCACAAATATAGGATTACAACCTAGTTGTGGCTCATGTGGGTGTGAATGACATGAGATACTCCATAAACAGGGACATGCAGACAGAAATGATGGAACTTACAAAACATGTGTTAGAGGCAAGAAAGTCAGTGGTCTTGAGTAGTAACTTGCCTTCACCAAGAATGATGGCTAGATACCAAGACAAGATAATTAGTTTTAACAACTAGTTAAATAGTGTCATTCTATGGGGATCCAGTATATGTCAGAATGGGATGACATGGTAGACAAGGCATCATGTTTCGCCAGGGATGGCTTACACTGGTCATACCAAGGCATATGCATAATGACTAAAGCCTAGACTATCCCCATAGTGCCATTTTAAGTAGAGTCTACCTAATGGATATTCCTACATAGGAAACTCAAGCTGAAATTTGGGCAACATCAAAGTGGCACTACTTAAAGCTACGTCTAAATCAGGGGTCTGCAACCTTCACTACCAAAAGAGCCATTTTTGGCCCCTCTCCCACCAAATAAAATTCATTGGGAGCCACAAAACGTATTTGACCCCTAAAATGAAGATAATACAGTGTATAATGTTTTATATACAGTTATACACTTAAAGCAATATTTAAAATCCATCCCTATTTTTGTTCCTTTGTTGGGACTGCTCGATTGCTCTCAGTGTGTGTGTGTGTGTGTGTGTGTGTGTGTGTGATATCTCGACCTCTTAGAAGAAGAAATCTGGACAAAGCCATAAATAATGGGGCACAAAGGCCCAAAAATAGGGACACTTTTTAAATATTTCTCTTACAAACTTAGAAAGTTGACAGAATAACAGATCTTGAATTAACATTAATTTTCTGAAGGGTATGAAGTCTGAAACTCAAATGTCTGGTCTATTTTTTCTGATTTCAGCCCTCAATGATATGCCAGAAAACCACAATTTTATGAGAAACAGACTAACCATTTGAGGCAAAAGTCAGGACAATCTGCACAGTTGATAGGTTTTGTGTGTGTGTGTGTGTGTGTGTGTGTGTGTGTTGTGCGGTAGAGTGGCCATTATTTTTCAAAGCTACAGGGAGCCACTGCAGAGGGGTGGAAGAGCCACATGTGGCTCCAAAGCTGCAGGTTGCAGACCTCTGGTCTAAACAGAAAGATACCAGAACTTGACACTCCCTGCAACTCTTAAACACATATTTACCATATTTGTGTAGTTAATGAGATATAGTTGCAATGCAATGACAGCACTCCATTACCAGGATTTAGTGCCTACAATGCCTTCAGATGCCTACAATGCCTTCAGATCCCACGGTCATTGGAAGGGAGTATCTATATTTGTTAGAAATACCATTACTTTACTTTGTAAATAGTTTTTTGATTGTTATATTTCGTTAAATGTTATAGTTAGATTTCATTTTGTTTTAAAATTCGGTACTTGCGTATTATCGCAACCAGATTTTCGCGGTTGCGAATTTACAATACTTCTGTACAAACGAGGCCACAAACCACTGTAAGGTGGTATTTAGGGTCTGTTTTATTTGTTGTGGACTAGCTTTCCGTTACAGGGTCTGTGTGAAGGGGAAGACAAACGTTTGAGGAAACCCGCTTCGTGTTTTCAGAGTGCCTTACACACGCACGCTTGAATTAGAATGTCTGCTATTGTTCTGACGAACGGATTATTTTGACAGTGTGGAAGGAAGCAGCCTTCAGAGAAGGCAAAGGCAGACCCTGTCATGATGGTTTTGGTCACTTTTTTTTTTTTTGGGGGGGGGGGGGTACTACTTGTAAAGACATCTATCTTCAGGTCAAAATTAAAAGAAAAAAAAAAACGGTTGCTAACAGCCACAAAGTACAGGAAGAAGAGAGCATTGTCCGGCAATGAGATGTTTTGGGAAAGTGCTCTTACTACGTGTAATCATGGAAGTGATTTCAGTAACCGGGAAGATGCGATGACATGCTGCCACCAGGGAAGTGCATGCATAGACAGTTCACTATTTTTCTAATTTGTATTCATAACCCTGCATAAAAGACCCTTCCTTGTCAAAGAAAACACATTGTCTCCCATTTTTAAAATGTTACCGGACACATTTCACTATCGGGAAGCAACCTTTACGATCGCAAAAATCTGGTTGCGATAATATGCAAGTACCTAAAATTCAATAAAAAAGTTAAAAAAAAGAAATACCATTACTTCACATTAAATTACCCATGACTCTAACCTGGAACTCCAAATCACCCCCTTAACAAATCTAACTATTGCTTCACTGCTAGTAGCTAGATACCCATCACTGTTGCTCAAAGATCACAGAAATTAACTCAATAGTATTGCTTGCATTTGGATGATTTAAGGAAATCTGCAAAAAAAAAAAAAAAAAGGAAGATGCAGCTGTTAGGTGGGACAGGAAGAAGTGGGTTAGGAAGCTTTTGACCAACAGCAATGAATGACCAGGTTGAGCAAAGAGGGATTTTTCCAACATGTGCAATTTAAATTTTTTCCCCATCAAACTAAATTAAGAGTAAATCTCTGGCATATAGCATGCTTAAAGATCATGTCTAAAGGTGTGAAACAACCTTTAGTTTTTGTATCAAAAAGGAGTCACATGCATACTATTTTGTACAAAAAACAAAGGTCGTTTCACAACCATGCATTAAAAGAGAGTTTTTAAAATACTGCTTCCGAATGTCAAAGACCAGGTTTGGCAATCGTATCACTAATTTAGAACTGCTTACCTATACTAATACAACAGTATTGGAGCTGGAACCTGGAATGACATAACTGCAACCTGCCCTAATATGAATATTAATGCCACAAACACAGCTGACTACATTTAGTCTTCTATGTTCGGAAACAATATTTAAAAATTTATATTTTGTAAGGCTTCAAAACGCACTTTTCTTTTCACACAAAAGCGTGTTCATAAGCATAAAAATACAAGTGAACACTTTGTTTGAAAAGAAGAGCACATTTCACACCGTTAAACACGATCTTTAAATTTACAGTCTTCTCCCAAGCAAATCAAGCATTCTACATGCTTGTGCTGCAGTAGGACTTTACTCGCATACTTAAAAGTTCTAAATGATTGGCCCAACACTGATAGAGAAGTGGATACACTCTATTCAAGACCAGCAGTAACATTTGGGGAATTGTTTCTTATGTAAGAGAAAAATAACACAAAAGGGTAAAGTAGCAAGCGAATTCACATGCCAAGAGTTAAAAATGCCTAAGGGGGTGGATTACAAATTTACAGAAAAAATCTCCAAACTTTCACTTAAAAGTCTAAGCTCATAAACTATAATCAAAATGCAAAACACGCTGTTCTGTACAGAAAAAGAAATAATTACTTGATTAATATTCACTTGCTGACTGGGATAGTCAAGCTAAGTAACTACCCCTTTTAGGTACAGTCATTGGTAGAAAAGCTCCACATTAACAAGGCAAATACCATAAAGAAAAGTACAACAGGACATCTTGCTGTGAGTCGACAACGCTACCGCAGCACCACCACCGCAGTCAATATATGATAAAAACATTACATAACCAAAATGAAAACAAAATAACAGCTTCAGTTATAATGCAATGCTTATTAACTAGCACTACTTTATTTACTTACAGTTTAAAAAAAAAAAAAACTCTTGTCAAAATGACAAAAATTAGCCTAGGGCCATTTTTTCAGTTTGAACTCTTGTGCAAACTAAAAAACAAAACAAAAAAAGAGAACTGGTACAGAACACCTTCACAGTGCATTATAGGAAGAGGCGGCTTAGCAGCTTTGGAAAGTTTTAGATGCTGAGCTCTCCAAAAAGCCTGACGGTATCAATATTAGCATTTCTGAGGCTGGACCTTCTCACACCACATATTCTATTATGTGGTTAGTGTTCACAAGGCAACCTATCGAAATTGCAAGGATGTGAACAAAGAGTCACAACTTCAAAAATCAGGATTTTTAAAGCAAATTTCCTTGCATAGGGTCTGTGCCCTGAACTCATTTTGCAGGGCTTTGCCACCACACTCCTCCTACTTCTAAATATGGTCTTTGGACCTCTGGGTAAGGGTAAAAACACATTTTAAAAATCCCAACTGTTGAGAACTCCCAACTTAGTTGTACAGTTTTCAAGGGAGACCCATTCACACAGCAAAACTAAACAGGATCTCAAACTCAACTACTTCAGTAAATCAGAATGTAACATACCATATTAACACTGTTTATAAACCGAAAAGGAAAAACTGTGGCAGGAGCTACAAAAGATCGACACATCCCTGCCTGACATAAAAATGAAATATCAGAACATGCAAGCTGATATGTCACTAAAAGCACAAGTACAAGAGGCCAGAAATAGAGCCAAGAATTGTTCACGCACACACAAAACAATGAAGCAGACCACTCTATAGAATAAGAACTCTGAAACATAAATGAAAGCTAACAGTTGACTCTGATCAGACAGGATCTCAAACAGACCGCATGCAAAGCAGAGGAGCAATAGACTTACTTGTACTCAATCAATGCATTCCAGAAATGAAACAAAAATGCAAAAAGAATGAAAGCCTTTTCAATGTGGTAGACGTATATAAGAGAATATTAAATGAGTGATGAGCATGTCGCCACAGTGCTACAAAGAAAGAAAAGTCTCTATAGATGAAAACTTAGAAAGTGAGCCAGTGACTGAGAAACTCTCATGAAACACAGCAATAATTTTAAACAGCCTGATGTCGCAACTACTGAAATTAAAAAAATCTACAAAATGGAACAACAATCCTCAAGTCTATGTAACAGAAATGAAAAGACAGACTAATGTGATACATCAGAAATGCAGTGAATTGGGGAGAAAAAAAATCAAAATTGCGGTCAACATGCCTCCCCAAATGAAAATATGAACAATAATGATATGCCTCTATCCACGCATTATATCAAAGCTACACTGAGTAAGGATATGGGTGCTGCCTACAGGTAATTAACAGAGCAACAAAAATGGTAAACTGAAACATATGATCAAAAATAACAGCTTGAAATGACAGCTGCAGAAAATGAGTCAAAGGATGAAAGAGAATAAAACAAAAGTGTACAATACCACAGAGAAACTGATGCTCAGAAAAAAAGAATGTATTAAGTTGAAATTCATCCTATTACTAAAACAGCCTTCAGTCAAACTGATCAGCCCAGGAGACCATTTGGTTAAGATCAAGTCTGTGTGTGTAGGAGAGTGCATGCCGCTGAAAGCTGTGCATATCATTAGGAAATCATGAAAACATCGGCTCCCAACTAGGACAATACATCTGGAAAAAACTCCTAACACCAAGGAATCTGTACACCAGCCAAGGTGGGATCTAGCTGTGAAATGATTCTTATCCTCCCCCCAAGCCTGAGCTGAAGGGGGTGGAGAAGTGTGAGGGTGCAATTTACAAGCAATACCCATATGGGAGGGGGATTCTCTTTAAGTAAGGGGGGGACCATACTCCCCTTCTTATAAAACAAATGGTCAGAGATAGACAGACACATGCACATATATACAGAGAGAAAGAGAGACATCAGCCTGTCTGGGGGATAAAGGAAGTACTTTGGAGAGCGACTGTTGGGATGGGGGAAGAGAGAGTACCAGACAGGATGGCCTCTATAGTAAAGGGGCAGTTCTTCTCCCATTTAAGACTCTGGCCCAGCATAGAGAGAGACTGAGAGAGTAAGAGATTTGTCTTTTAAGAGGAAATGACTGAATTCTTTATCTGAGTTTTAATTTTGAGTTGGTTACATGAAATTAACTGCGAGTATACCTATACAATGTGGAAGAAATGGCAAGATGGCACTGTAAATAACCTTGCACTGCAGAGATTTATTGTAAATAAACTACTGTGAATCCATGCAAAAAGTCTTCAGACAGCGTTACATTACTTGACAGTGTGTAATGTGTGTATATACACACACACATATATATATATATATATATATATATATATATACATACATACATATACACACACACATATATATATATATATATATATATATATATATATATATATATATATATATATAAGTGGTACATTTTGAGTTATCTCTGCTTAATATCAGAGCTTTGGCCAGCTAACATCTACCTGAAATCAGCTGGACGTATAAGTAAATTTAAGTACACTTTTATCTGCTTTTTTGCATATAGTATTGTACTTTATTTATTTGTGTTTTTCACTGAATATATTAACTCAACTGAAGTTGTTGCTCTCTCTCTACAGTTAGTTCCCCACCCACCCTCCTTGTACTTGTTTTGGTATTAATATTGGTGGCTTTGAAATTGCCCGCCCCTCTTGTAGATTTGTATTTGGATACTCCTTCTGGGCCCATCTCATTTGCTCATCCTGTAGCCTCTTAATCCTGCTGTTCCTTCCCTTAAAAAAAAAAAAAATAATAATAAAAAAAAAAAAAAAAAAAAATATATATATATACATACATATATATATCTTATTCATCTGCTCTTACTGTAACTGTCTTAGTTGCTCTTCTGCATGCTATCTGTTCAGTCGCTCTTACTCTGCACTTATTACTGCTTGTTAGTAGCCTTCTAATTTACTGCCTTCTGCACTTGTTTTTTAGTAATTTGTTAATTTAATTACATTTATTTGAACTGTATTTGCCGTAGTGTTGCTACACGCTCGGGTGTGCTGGCCTGCACTACAATTTGAATTGTATTTACAGTTGTTTTAGCTGCTTTTCTGTAACAAAAAAAAAAAATTCTAAGCTTGTTTCCTGCCTTTCCTGTAACTAGTCAAGTCCAGATACAGACTTGCTGTATCCAGGACTGTTGGTAAGCTTCTGAGCCCCCCAAGCCTTTCTGTGTTGGAGGGAAGGCCTTCTAGCTTATCAGTGGGAGTGGTAAGCACTAGGTAGCCTATCTACTACGGAAGAGTGGGTTTTGGCCCTGAAATTGTAGTTCATTGGCCGTTTGGGCAGTTTTTCCATCTCTTTCTACTTTCTGGTTAAAAGCCTGTTTTGCGTTTGGTCCACGCCTTTCCTATAACTAGTGTAATCCAGGTACAGATCTGCTGTATTGAGGACTGCTGGTAATCTTCTGAGCCCCTCACGTCCTTCTGTGTTGGAGAGAAGCCTTCTAGCTTATCAGTGGGAGTGGTAAGCACTAGGTAACCTATCTACCACAGGATGAGTGGTTTCTGGCCCAGAAATTATAGTTTATTGGCCGTTTGGGAAGCTTTTCCATCTCTTTCAACCTTCTGATTTAAAAGCCTGTGTTTGCGCTTGTTTCCTGCCTTTCCTGTTACTAGTCTAGTCCAGGTACAGATTTGCTGTATACAGGACTTTTTGTAAGTTTTTGAGCCCCCCAAGCCTTTCCGTGTTGGAGGGAAGCCTTCTAGCTTATCAGTGGGAGTGGTAAGCACTAGGTAACCTATCTACCACAGGATGAGTGGTTTCTGGCCCAGAAATTATAGTTTATTGGCCGTTTGGGAAGCTTTTCCATCTCTTTCAACCTTCTGATTTAAAAGCCTGTGTTTGCGCTTGTTTCCTGCCTTTCCTGTTACTAGTCTAGTCCAGGTACAGATTTGCTGTATACAGGACTTTTTGTAAGTTTTTGAGCCCCCCAAGCCTTTCCGTGTTGGAGGGAAGACTTCTAGCTTATCAGTGGGAGTGGTAAGCATCAGGTAAGCCTATCTACCACAAGAGGAGTGGTCCCTGGCCTAGAAATTGTGGCTATTGGCTGTTTGAGCATGTTTTTTCCATTTCTTTCAACTTTCTTGTTTGAAAGCCGCACTTGTGGCTGTTTCCCGCCTTTCCTATAACTAGCCTAGTCCGGTTACAGAGTTGCTGTATCCAAGATTGTTAGTAAGCTTCTGAGCCCCCAAGCCTTTCTGTGTTGGAGCAAAGCCTTCAAGCTCATCAGTGGGAGTGGTAAGCACTAGGTAGCCTATCCTCCACGGGAAGAGTGAGTTTTGGCCCAAAATTGTAGTTTATTTGGCCGTTTGGGCAGTTTTCCATCTCTTTCAACTTGCTGGCTTAAAAGCCTATGTTTGTACTTGTTCCCTGCCTTTCCTGTAACTAGTCTAGTCCAGGTAGAGATTTGCTGTATTCCAGGACTCTTTGTAAGCTTCTGAGCCCCCCAAACCTTTCTGTGTTGGAAGGAAGCCTTCTAGCTCATCAGTGGGAGTGGTAAGCACTATGTTGCCTGTCTACCACGAGAGGAGAGGTTCTTGGCCCAGAAATTGTAGCTTTGACCATTTGGACAGTCTGTCCATCTCTTTCAACTTTCTGGTTTAAAAGACCAAATCTGGGCTTGTTTCCCATCTTTCCTGTAACTAACCTACTGGTAGCACTAGAAAGCCTTAAACTGATACAAGCCTTCTAGCTTAGGAGAGAGACTTTGGAGTGATTAAGTATCAGTTTTCTGTACTTAACTGTTTTCCGCCTAAACGCAGATTTTCCTGCGTTTATTGTGATTTAAAAGCTTGTTTTTTTCACATATTGTACTTATTTGACTGCCTGCACTTTTAAAAAGTTGTTTTTTGTTTAAATAATTTAACTGTTGTAGGCTACACACTAAAGAGCGATCGTCTTTTCTGATCGTTTGTAGTC
>NC_056732.1:1039309817-1039348246 GCF_019279795.1 Protopterus annectens | reverse complement strand
CGGGGAACAATAAATTGGCATTAGTATTCAGGCACACTGTACTAAAGAAGATTACCTGCTCTTAGGCTTCACATAAAATTACAGTTTTGTACCTACCATAAATGTAGATGTTCGAGTGCTAATACAGCTGCAGTAATCACAGATGGGTTCTCTGCCATCAGGCGAGTCCTCGGTCGGCCGAATTCCAAAGTCTAGGTCCGGCGTCGGTTGTTGTCGCTTTCTTTCCTGACGTCAGTGAGGCAGGGGTATACAAGACACAGCCGACGCCATTTTCTTCAGTCTTTCTTGCCCCAGATGTCAGGTGCCCCCAGAAGGAAGGCAATATATATATAAAATATATTTATATACATGCAATGCAATATAATCAAAAATCAGTAGTTGCAAGCAAATATACCATAGAAGGATAACCCAAATCAGGTTGTATGAAGAGGGGTTAGACCCTAGGCCTTTACCAAGAGGGGAAGGAGGGAGGGAAAACTGTACTGCAGCTGTATTAGCACTCGAACATCTACATTTATGGTAGGTACAAAACTGTACTATGTTCATCGTGCATACAGCTGCAGTAATCACAGATGGGTAGAATCCCAAAGCTACGCACAGGGTGGTAGGCACTAGGTGGAACTGGGATGAGCCAGAATGCCCTGCAACACAGCAGTGGCAAAGCCTGCTCTAGTTTTGGAATATAAAGGCAGGTGGTAGTGTTTTGTGAAGGTATGCACAGAACTCCAAGTGGCTGCCTCCAAAATATCTTTGGTAGGAACTCCTCTGAGGAAGGCTGTAGAGGTAGCTGTGGCCCTGGTGGAGTGGGATCTGATGCCTGTAGGGACAGATTTTCCATGATAGGAGTAACAAAACCGTATGCAGTGACCTATCCATTTTGAAATTGTCTGTTTGGTAACTGGCTTCCCTTGAGCTCCTACAGCATAGGACACAAAAAGTTGTTCTGATTTCCTGAAGGGCTTTGTTCTGTCCAAATAATAACGTAGCTGTCTATGGATGTCTAAGGAGTGTAGCAGCCTTTCCCCTTTATTTTGAGGATTGGGGTAAAAGGTAGGTAAGTGTATGGCTTGATTTAAAGCTACCCTGGATACCACTTTAGGCATAAATGACAGGTTGGTTCGAAGGGAAACCCTGTCCTGATGGAAGATGAGAAAGGGTTGCACAGCCATGAGGGCTTGTAGTTCCGAAACCCTACGAGCTGAGGTAATGGCCAGAAGGAAAGCTGTTTTCCAGGACAAATATTGCAAATCTGTTGAGGCAGCTGGTTCAAAGGGAGGCAATGTTAATTTTTCTACAATGTAATTAAGATCCCAGGCTGGTATTGGTTGTTTCCTTGGTGGTCTTATATTCTTAGCCCCTCTGAGGAACTGTCTTAAAAGTGGGTGAGAGAATAAGGGTGGATCCGTGTTGAATTCTGCAGAAATGGCTGAGGCATGGATTTTTATGGAGGAAAATGAAAGTCCACTGTTCAGCAGCTCAGCTAGATACTGTAATACGGAGGCAAATTCAGTTTCTAGGGTCCTGGCCTTTTTCTCATTCCAAGAGCAAAACCGTTTCCATTTTGCAGAGTAAGCCTTTCTAGTAGATGGCCTTCTGGCCTCCAAAATGACATCCTGCACCTCTTTGGAGAGTAGGGTCTGTTGTGGTGTTAAGGAATTTTCCATGCAGCGAGATTGAGTGTTTTCAGCTGACTGTGAAGAGTTTTGTAGCTGTGCTGAGTCAACAGAAGAGGCATTAGAGGTAGGGACCAGGGAGGAGTATGTGTTAGGCTCCTCAGGAGTGGGTACCAGTGTTGCCTTGGCCAGTCTGGAGCAATCAGTATCATCTTCGGTCTGTCTGCTCTTGCTTTCAAGAACACCTTGGGCAGAAGAGGCAGAGGTGGGAAAGCGTAAACTGTCCATGCTGTCCAACTGAATGAAAGGCGTCCACTCTCCAGGCCTTTGGATGAAAGGTCCTTGAACAAAACTTTTCAATTGATGATTCCTGTGGGAGGCGAAGAGATCTATGTCTGGCCTTCCCACGCTTGGATTATCTTTGTAAACACTTGAGGATGCAACTTCCATTCGTGTGGATCTGTCATATTTCTGCTTAGATTGTCTGCCAGCGTGTTTTCCAAACCTGGCAAGTACTGTGCTTGAAGTTCGATTTGCCATTCCAGAGCCAAGTTCCAAAGTGTCATGGCTAGTCTGCACAGGGGGTATGAATGTGTTCCTCCTTGTTTGTTTATGTACCACATTACTGTGGTGTTGTCTGTTCTTATCAATAATTGTCCTGGATGCAGGAGGTCCTTGAAAGCTGTAATTGCATTTATCACTGCTAGCATTTCTTTTTGATTGATGTGAAGGTGCTTTTCCTTTTGGGACCATTTGCCCTGAATGCACCTGTCTGTCATGTGCGCCCCCCAGGCGTAATCTGAGGTGTCTGTTGTGATGACTTGATTTACTTGAGGCTTGCAGAACGGGAGACCTGTGTTTGTTTGACATGCTTGGGCCCACCATAGAAATTCCTGTTGCAATCATGGAATTATTGGTATTATTGTTTCCAAACTGTGGCTGTGTTGCGACCATAGGTTTTTAGGTACCATTGAATTTTCCTCATATGCAACTTTGCACATGGGATTAAAAGAATGCAAGATGCCATGAAGCCCAGAGCCTGCAGGATTTTCCTTGCAGTAAACCTGGTACATTTTGCTAGTATTTTGAAGTACTGAGTTAGTTGCCCCTGTTTTTCTGGCGTAAGATAGGCCATCTGGGTGTTTGTGTCCAAGTTGGCACCCAGGAAAGTTATTTTCTGAGATGGTGTTAGCCTGGATTTCTCTTTGTTGATTGTGTATCCCAGAGACTGCAGTAACCGTGTTACATAAGCCAGATGTTCCAGAAGTATGTGCTTGCTGTCCGCTTGGATCAGGAAGTCGTCCAAATAAGGGTAAATTTGTATCCCTTGAAGTCTGCAGTAGGCAATTACTGATGCCAGGCATTTTGTGAATACTCTGGGCACAGTAGATAAGCCAAAGGGCAATGCAGAGAATTGATAGTGGATTGAACCTGCAAGAAATCTGAGGTATCTTCTGCAGCTTTGTCTGATTGGGACATGCAGGTATGCCTCCTTGAGGTCCAATGTTACCAGCCAAAACTCCTTGCCCAGCATGGGAAGAAGCTGCTGTAATGTGAGCATCTTGAATTTTGTGCAGTAAGAATGTGTTTAGGATGGATAAGTCCAAAATGGGTCTCCAGTCGGTTCCTTTCCTTGGTACCAGAAATAGCCTGGAATAAAACCTTGACCTTGTTAGTGAGTAGGTACCTCTTGAATAGCTTTCATGTCTATGAGCTTTGAAATTTGTAGTTGTGCCTCTGCCCTTTGATTGTGTGGCAGGTTTGGCATGCCTCTCATTTTTGGAAGAGTGTGAAAATGAAATCTGTAGCCTCTGTTTATAACGTCCAGGATCCATTTGTCTGTTGTGACAATATGCCAATTTCTTGTAAATAATGCCAGCTTTCCTCCCAAGGGTGCTGCCAGTTGAGACTTGCTTGGCATGGAAATGAGGAAGTCATTGGGTTTGTTTCCTGTATTGTTGTGCACTGTCTTCACCACCTCTTGGTGCTGGAGTTTGCCATTGCCTGCCTCTATATGATCTTTGCGATTGTCCTCTGCCTTGCCAGCCTGTATCTACCTCTTTGGGGCTTGTCTGTGGCTGGAAAGGACCAGTTTTTAGAAGGCCAATTTCTGCTAAAACGTGGTGGTTGAACCTGTAGAAAAGCTTTGACAGTTTGCATAGATTCGGCTTTTTCTTCCATTTTCCGTAATATCTCCTCAGCATTGGTACCAAATAGCACATCCTTTTGTAAAGGAGCATCTAGAAGTTAAGCTTTCACATGATCAGGCAACATTTGTTCCCTAAGCCAGGCATGTCTACGAATGACTGATCCTGTAACAGCAGCTCTACTTCAGGCCTCTAGGGCATCATAGCCACATTTGTAAGTTGTGTTTACCCACTTGTTCTGCACTATGGATCATATCCTGCAACTCCTTCAAATCTGGTTGTTCAGGTTGAGATTAATTGTGATAACAGAAACTGCTGATATTTAAGCATATGAAACTGACAATTTAAGGCCCTCATGGCTAGGGTGGCCGAGGTATATACCTTTTTTGCCCACCTTTCTAAGGATCTTGACTCTCTTTCGGAAGGTAGTGGATTCTTAGCAGTAGAGGCCTTCATTCCCTTGGGGCCTTGAGAAATGGTTTCAGGGTCAGCATTATGGCTTTTGTAAAGAAACTGGTGTGAGTTAGGAACTCTGTAGTACCTATCAGGCTTGACTGGGGCAGGAGGCAGGGAATCCGGATTAAGGCAAGCCTCCGAATAAACATAATCAAGTATGTCCAAGACAGGAGGTATCACCAGAGGTCTGTGTTGAGGTAACAAAAGAAATTCCCCAAGTCTTTTCTTGGAATCAGAAAAGTCTTGGTCTTCCCAATGGAAGTGTTCCCTCAAGGTGTGCAAGGTTTCCCCAAAAGAAAAATCCTCAGGAGGAGATACAGAAGGAATGGACTGCTCTGCATCAGAATCTTCAAAAGGGGAGTAAGAGTGTTCCTCTACATCAGAATGTTCTGAAAAAAATGGAGCCCTGATGAGAAGAGGGAGAATCTTCCTCCACTCTGGGTCTCTTGTCTGGAGGGGTTGGGAACCCTGATAAGAGTAATTAAATCCTCAGCCATTTTAAGCATCTGCTTTTTAGGCATGGGGCCTGGAGATGGGCCCTGTGCAACAGGCCTCTTGGGATGCCTGGCTGATTTGGACTTAGTAAAGGCCTTAATGGAAAAGGAAGATGAGGGTCTAAAGACACCATGGGTGGAAGTGGACCTGTCCACATTAGGAGGCTCAACGCTCACAGTGGCTCCGGTGGTTGTAGTCTGGGTATGGGCCGAAGTACCTGCGGTCTCAGTTACAGAAGACACTGCCAAAGAAGTGTCGTCGGTAGTCAGAGACTGCATAGGCGTCTCGCTGAGAACCGGACCACGTGTAGCCGGTTTTGGCGTGGTGTCGGTGGGGACCGCGGACCTCGCGTGTCGGTCCTTGTCCTTGCGTTTTTTGGACAAAACGGTAGTCGGAGTCTCTGACGACATTTTATAATCAAAGGCTTTACCAAAAAAGTGTTGGGCGAACTCCGCCCGGCGGCTTAATAGTGCGTTTATTGAAAGTAGCGCCAGCGACAGCCGAGACGTCGTGATCTGGGCCTAAACAAGGTATGCAGAGGGAATGGAAATCCTTATGCGGTATTTGCTTCCCACAAGAAATACAATTGTTAACTTTTTCTGACATCGGTCTGAGGCAAGAAAAGTTTCCAACGGGTACTTAGCTTTAATGAAGACTTAGGTTTCCAATTTTCAGTAATTCAGGAGCTGGCCGACCGGCACTTGCGAACTGCTTCTGCTTCGGGCACCGCGCGGCAAAAAAGACTGAAGAAAATGGCGTCGGCTGTGATTTATATACCCCTGCCTCACTGACGTCAGGAAAGAAAACGACAACAACCGACGCCGGATCTAGACTTTGGAATTCGGCCGACCGAGGACCCGCCTGACGGCAGAGAACCCATCTGTGATTACTGCAGCTGTATGCACGATGAACATCTATTAAGACACACAAGTATCTTTCACCCAATCAACACATGAGGAAAACAGCAGACACCACTATCTGGACAGCTAAAAATCTGTGTGCCTAAATCATTACTGCCAGTAACTTAAATTGTTTCTTGTCCACAAGTATCCTACTTCACAGTTTACTATTCAATATGGATTTACGTAACTAACTTCTACCTACATAAAGGCATACAGGAAAACTGATAGCAAAAATGTCCTTGACTTGATTTTCTTCTAGGTTTATTACCATCTTCCTCAGAAGCCATCATTCAGTTTTATTTATTTATTTATTTAATGTCTTGTTATCGGGAAAGCCCGAAAGGGTACAAATTCCACTTTCAGCAGAGGCACGGGGAGAAAAGCTCCACATAAAATACATACGTAAATGAACAAAAATAAAAATTAAACATTTTAAGCATTACTTGGCAAGCATTACTGAGATAAATATACATTTATCATACACTTTAGAAATTATATTAGTTTACATAAGTCAAAGACATGTTAACATGTAAATGCTGGAGTTACAAGAGGAAGGATAGTTCACATAGGATATGTATATGTAGACTGACATTGATGAAACACAATGTCACTAGAGCAGGAACAGAAAATAGAGGAGAAATATTTTAAGCAGCAATAATCAAGAAAAACATTAAGTAGAAAAGTTCTGATAGTGGAGAGTTTGAGGTAACAGTAGACAGGTAAGATGAGATGGGTAAGGATGGGGTATTAGTAGGAGAGGATTACAGATATAGGTTAGTTGTAGGAGCAGTAGTAGGGATGAAAGAGAAAAGGATAAGAAAGGTGGAAGAGTCAAAGTAATTGATACAGACTTTGGCAATGGAAGAGAAACAGAAAGAAAGGTGGGTTTAGTCAGGATGGGAGCATGAGCATACCATGAGTAAGTTAAGTATTGTTTAAGGTTGTATTTGAAACGTGTGGTAATGTCTTGTTTTAGGGTTGGTGGGATGGAGTTCCGATGCTCAGCAACATAGGCTGAGTAAAGTGAGTCACTTGCATTGTTGTGAGATTTGGTCCTGGTCAGGTGACATTTGTTCTGTATGAAGAGATCCCTCGGAAGGTAGTAGTATTTGAGGGTGTTTTGCGGTGATGGGTTGGTGTCGGGTTTTTCTATTATTTTCTGGCACTAAGCATTTGGGAGTGGGTAAGGTAATTAGGTAGTCAGAGCCAGTGTAGATGCTTCAGTGCTAGGCAGTGGTGTGAATGGTTTAGTAAGTTGGATACAAACTTAGCTATTTTATTGTAGCAAACCACCCATTTATTTTTGAAGTGGAGTAAGGGCTAGTCAGGGTGGGTGCTGCATTGAGAAGTGAAGGGAGAAGATAAGATGTTGCTAAAGAATTCCTAGAGTAGTCAGTGAGAAAGGGTTTGTTTCTGTAGAGGACGCCCAACTTTTGATGAGGTTTCGTGATGGCTTGAATGATGTGTTGATCATATTTTAAGTTCTCATTAAGACACCAAGAATCTTTGCGTTGGAAACCATTTTAATTGAGGTGTTATTTGCTGATGTGATACTGAAGGTTGTTTCTGTGCTGACAGAGATACAGCAATGAAGTGTACAGAATAATACTAAAATTCTAAGAGCGCATAACTTCACTGAGTTAAATGAAATGTTTGTATTACACATGTTATAAATTTATGATTTTATATTTCTAAATTCATCCCATTTGGAAATAGAGTGTTGTAATTTATAATGAATCTAGATTCCATTTCCAACAACCTATTTTGGAAACCTATGTTGTTACTGCCCATATCATTTGGTTTGCCCAAAACACTAAAAACCAACCCATCGGTTGGATGATTTATAAGTGACTGTATTTTGCATTAAATTTATTCCATGAGAAGGCGAAGGCCGAGGTACCAGAATTTATTAAACGGATTTATTCACTACAGTCCGGCTGTTACTTTTGTTCATCAACCTATTTGGATCTACTTTAGTCTGTTAAGACAATCCAAATACCATAGTTTTGGGTGACTTTAACTACCCATCCATTAACTGGGTAAATTAGTAGTGCTCAAACTCACTTGCCCAGATGTTCCTTGAATTCATTAACTCCAAGGCTCTGGACCAGCTGATTGACACCCCCACAAGGGGTGCCAACATCCTGGACCTGGTGCTTATCAATATAGAGGACCACTGTAGCATCCCCACTGTGAGGTCTTCCCTGGTGACATCTGACCACAAATCAGTCTCATTTGAAGTAAGTATCACACTTGACCCCCCCCTCCCCCCCTCAACAGCAACTAAACGAAAAAAACTTCTCCAAAGCAGATTATAACCTCTTATGGGATGACATGGCTAGCTTCACTACACCTCCCCCTCAGATGGAACTGGCAACTATGCTGAGTTCTACACCAATGCTTTTATACAAACACCTGTACAACAGCATTGACTCCCCTGCACCTGATAGGACCAAAACAAGCACCTCAAGGAAGAGCAAACCTACCTGGTGGACAACTGCCATTAACAGGCTTTACAATAAGAGGAAGAAATTGCTAAGAGTAAGAGGAAGTGAGCCCTAAACTATAAACACTCCCTCCTCAGCTTAAACAAGCAAATAAAACTTCTTGTGAAGTCCTCCAAAGCAAACTACGAATCCAAATTAGCTTCCTCAACTAAGGATAACCATATGGTACTCTTTAGTTACATCTGTAACCTAAAAGGAAAGGCCCAGATTTGTGCCAAACTGGTAGTTAGTGATACCACATATACTGAGCTTGTGGACATAACTAACCTGCTGGCCAACAGGTTCTGTGAAAACTTCACTCCCCTGTCCCTGCCACACATACCCTATGACATCCCTACCACCTGTTCCCTACCTTGCATCTCGAAAGAGCAGGTCGTAAACACCCTTTCCAAGGCCAAAAACACACCATCTATGGGACCTGATAACTTTCCAGGCAGAGTCTTATATGGGCTCCAACAAGAATTAGAAACACCACTGGATACTCTTTTCAATCATAGTCTCAGCACCGGCTTTGTCCCAGCTGAATGAAATATGGCCACCATTATTCCCTTGCACAAAGGTGGTGCTTCTACTGACCCTGGAAACCACAGACCTACTAGCCTGACTAGTCTTATCTGCAAGGCCATGGATTAAATCATCATGGACCTTAATATCAAAGATATAGGTAATCTCCAAACACTTGACCCTACTCAGTTTGGATTTGTCAAATGGAGATCATGCCTCTTAAACCTGGTGGACCTCCTTGAGACAGTCACCAGGCCCTGGATGAGGGAAAATCTGTGCATACAGCCTACCTAGTCATAGCCAAGGCATTTGACACTATCCCCCAATCAGGCATCACTGACAAACACAGTCAGCTAGGTATCAACCCTTATATCGTTAGATGAGTCGCTAAATGGCTCACTGACAGAACACATATAGTCCAAATTGGGGAATCCACCTTAAACAGCAGACCTATAACCAGTGGTGTTCCACAGGGATGAGTCCTGGGACCTCTACTATTTGGAATCTATTTCTCTGAAGTACAAGCAAAAACTAAAGGTCTGTGGCTGACAAAGTTTGCTGATGACTGCAAACTGGGAGCACTCATAGAATCCCCAAATGATGTCAACATCCTACAAGAAGGTCTTACACAAAGAAATGATTGGTGCCAGAGTCATGGCCTTAAACTCAATGCAAAAAAATGTATTATCATCCCTTTGAATAAGAGCGATGTTCCTGCTAACTACCACTTCAGTAGCAACATCCTAAGTGCACACTCACTTGTGAGAGACCTGGGCACACAGGTTGACAGCAACCTTAATTTTGATCACCATGTCTCCACAGTGGTAAGAAGGGCATTCTATATTGCTTGTCTCATAAACAAGGGCATTATGTCTAGAAAAAAAGAAGTTATAACCTCCCTGTATTCGTCCCCATTTAATTAACTGAGTACAACGCCCCTTCTGATATGTACCTTTCCAATCACCTGCAGCAATTGGAGAGACCACAAAGGTTCTTCACAAGGAAAATTCAAGGTCTTCAGCATCTGTCCTATGTAGATCATCTGAAATCACTGTCACTTTATTCTGTTTCATACAGACTTCTCAGAGGGGATCTCTGCTTTGTATATGAGGCAATCTCTGACCCTGCTTTATTGGAACTGCTGCATATCCACAAATCAAATGGTACATGGGTTACTCGCTCTAAAGACCTTAACCTGGTATGTGACATTAACAGAACCTACTGGAGGGACAGATTTGTCTCCCAGAGGTTACCACACCTTTGTTACAGACTCCCATTTCATGTCAAACACACCACCTCACTGGCTCTCTTCAAACGCAGTCTGGACAATTGGATGGGTAATCATGGGTTTCACTTGTGCCCCTCTTGGACATGGACAATAGGTGCTGATCCTGGAAATAAGGGTAGAACTTAGCTAGGCTTGTAAGGGTCCTAGGGCCATTAGCCTAGTAACTTCCTGTGATCCTATGAAGTCTTTAGTAGTCCTAGAAGTGTCTTGGCTTCCTAGTGGAAAGGAAGACTCAAGGTGCCTGGTGCTCCTCTGTCCAGTGGGCCATAGATAAAGGCTCAGGAGATCCAGACACAGTGGTGTCTATGGCAGGAGCTGAGACAAAAAGTGCATCCCCTTTCTTCATCAATGGACAGGTGATCATCCTCTCAAGAAATATGAACCTTAAAACACACCTTAACAGCCCGGGGACCCCCTCCCCTGCCAGCAGAGGCTCTTTGCTTAACAAAGAGGAAGCTGATGGCTTTGATAAAAGAGCCCCAGTACTGAGGGGCCATTCAGCTCTGGCACTGAGATCAATGCTGATGACTCGAATGCTGAAGTTCTCAACACAGAGAACAGCACCATACAGAATGGCACCAAACACAAGTCTACGCTGATGGTTTGGAATCAAGACCAGGTCAGCTCCAAGAGAAATGAAGTTGAGTGCACCAGTTAAGGGACTGGCACCAAGGTATTGTATCCAAACAATGCCAGAGGGATGTACTAGAACTGCTGTTGGCTCAAAAATCACCTGACTCAAGACATGTGTCAGGGAAAGACTTAAAGATATGGAAGTTTCTAGGCCAAAACTATCCAACCTGGAAACCAAGGGGATGGGATGACATCAATTTTTGCTTACACCTTGATAAAGGCCCTCATCATGCAATCCCAGTCAAAGTGAATGGCTCTTCTGACAGACCTGGTAGACCTAAGTGAGGATGCTGAAACGGGGAAACAGCCAAGGATCCTATACAGTTCCCTCTCTGAGGAGAAGCTACTAGATGGATTTCTTCTTGGGGACTTATCAGATACAAGTACAGGTTTGGTACCAATAGGTACTGAAACCAAAATTTTGGGAGCTGAAGACTCCAAGCAGATGGAAGCAAGACTCTGACAGATGGAGAAGGTTTCAACACTTTGTGAGGGGAAACCAAAGGAACATCTTCACATTTCATTTTTCTTTTCTTTCTCTCTCTTTCTCTCTCCATCCTTATCTTTATTTTTAGAGTTTTAGTTTTGCCATTAGAGATGTCCTGTATCTTGTCTCTAAACTCAGGTGGAAGAAGACATTTAAGAATAGCTTTATTTTGGTCAAGCAAAGATCAAGAATTAAAGACTTTACAAATATTACAGAAAGCCTGGAGTTGCTGCAGACTGAGGCACACAACACATAAATCATGTGTGTCCTGGGACGGAATTTCACACCCACACTTTGTGCACTTCTTAAAGTCCATAGCCTTATCCATGATTAATAAAAAGGAAATAGTCTAACACATAAGTAACTAACAACTACATTGTCAAATGTCGAAAAAGGCAAATTAAATAATGCAGCAACACTTTCAAATGCAATGATTATATCAATATATCTCCATCTATCTCTGTCTATATCTGTACATACATGTGTGTGTGTGTGTGTGTGTGTGTGTGTGTGTGTGTGTGTGTGTGTGTGTGAGAGATACATACCTTTGACTGGAAGTTCATTTCAAAGTGAAAAAAAGCTGGTATATGTAATCAAAAAAATTGGCTGATCAAACATACTGACTTTTGTGTGTGTGAGAGACTGTGGTACACAGGGATCAGGGAAGTTGCTCTTTCTCCACAGTACTACAATCTCACAGTTGTTATATATAATTAGCAGAAGGAGTCAGGGTGCATGCATAATAAGAGATGAAAATATTAGAAAGTACAGTTGTGTACACTTACCATAAATGTAGATGTTCGAGTGTATTCACCGTTGCAGTCATCACTTGTGGGTTATCCCTGCTGGGTAGCCCTGGGTCAGCCCGAATACCAGAGTCAAGCTTTTCCCCTGCAATGGCTGCTGTCACCTCTGGATTGACATCAGGTCGTCAGTGGTATGAAGGAGAGCAGCCGGCGCCATTACATCAGTTTTTCTTGCCATAACCTGTAGGAGCCCCTTGAAGGAAATGTTTTAGAGAGCTCCTGAAGGATAAGATTAAGGGGGAAGGTGGGAGGGTAAATAAGATTGCAACAGTGAATACACTTGAACATCTACATTTATGGTAAGTGTACACAACTGTACTATGATCTTTTTGTTTCACTATTGCAGTCATCACTTCTGGGAGAATTCCCAAAGCTGAAGACAGGGCGGATGGAAGTAAGAAATTCCTAGGATTGAGCAAGCATGCCTTACAGGACTGCAGAGGCAAAGCCTGCCCGAGCTCTGCAGAACAGAGGCAGGTGGTAGTGTTTGGTGAAGGTGTGGGCCAAGATCCAAGTGGCAGCTTCCAGGATGTCCCTGGTGGGTAGCCCTCTAAGGAAGGCAGTGGAAGTAGAAGCTGCCCTTGTGGAATGTGTACTGATAGATTTAGGAGGAGCTTTCCCATGAAAGGTGTAGCAGAACTGTATGCAGGGAGATATCCATTTTGAAATGGGCTGCTTAGAGATAGGCTTACCCTCTTTCCCTGGGGCGAAGCCAACCAACAGTTGATCCATCTTCCTAATGGATTTTGTTCTGTCCAGGTAGTATCTGAACCGTCAGTGCATATCCAGTGAGTGCAGAATTCTCTCCCCTTTATTCTGAGGGTTTGGAAAAAAGGTGGGGAGATGTACAGCCTCGTTTAGGGTCACATCTGATACTACCTTTGGCATGAAAGGGGGATTAGTCCTGAGAGACCCCCCTGTCTGCATGGAAGATAAAAAAGGGTTCAGTGGCCATGAGTGCTTGAAGTTCTGACACCCTTCTAGCTGAAGTAATAGCCAAGAGGAAGGCAGTCTTCCAGGAAAGGTGTTTTAGGTCTGCTGATGCAGCTGGTTTGAAGGGAGGCAAAGTCAGCTTTTCTAAGACATAGTTCAAGTCCCAGGCTGGAGTGGATGCCCTTCTAGGGGGTCTAATGTTAGATACACCTCTGAGGAATTGCTTAACCAAAGGGTGAGAGAAGACAGGCTGTTCAGCATGAAAGTGTGCTGAAATGGATGAGGCATGGATTTTAATGGAGGAAAGGGAGAGGCCCTTGTTATGCAACTCTGCTAGGTAGTCCAGAATAAGTGGGAGGGACAACTGGGAGCTGCTGTGACCTTTTGATAGGCACCAGGAGTTGAATCTTTTCCATTTATCTGAGTAAAATTTCCTGGTACTGGGCCTTCTGGCTTCCTTAATATTGTCTAGGATCTGCTTATTCAGCTGTGGGTTATCCCCGGTCCCTGGGGTATAAGCCATGCAGGGAGTTTGAGAGTGTGTAGGTTTGGATGCAGACTCTTCCCTCTGGCTTGTGTCAGGAGGTCTGCAGTTAAAGGCAAGGGCCTATAAGGCTCCTTGGTCAGGCTGAGCAGCAAGGGGTACCAGTGTTGCCTGGGTCAATCTGGTATTATAAGGATGGCTTTTGGTCCTTCCTGCCTTATTTTGAGCAGTACCCTTGGGAGTAAGGGCAGGGGGGAAATGCATAAATGAGGAGATTGGTCCATTGGAATGAGTGAGGTGAAGAGGTCCACCTCTGGTGTCTCCCAGGCCTGGGTGATTTGGAAGAATGTCCCCTTTTGGAGTTTCCACTCGTGGGGGGGTCTAAGTAGTTTTTGCTTATATGATCTGCTAGGGTACTGTTTACTCCTGGGATGTACTGGGCTATCAGGTGTAGGCCCATGGAGGAGGCTGTCTGCCAGAGGCTCATGGCTAGTTGGCAGAGAGGGTAGGAGTGTGTGTCCCCCTGCTTGTTGATGTACCGGATGACTGTGTTATTGTCTGCTTTTATGATGAGGACTCCTGGTTTTAGGTGGTCTTGGAAGGATGTAATAGCCTTGTGAACTGCCATCATTTCCTTTAGGCTGATGTGCCAGTGAAGGTGCCTGAGGTCCCAAGAGGCTTGGGTGCACCGGGTGTCCAAATGAGCACCCCGTGATAGTCTGGCCTTGAGGAAGGTAGGTGAAGGGAAGGCCCTTTTTCTGAGTGCATGCCTCTCCCCACCAAAGAAGATAATTTCTTATGCATGGAATGAGGGGGAGAGTGGTCTCCATAGACTGAGAGTACTGGCACCAAAGTTTTTTCAGGTATCACTGGAGATTCCTCATGTGCAGCCTGGCCAGAGGAATCATGAGAATGCAGGATGACATGTATCCCAGTGCTTGCAGAATTTTCCTTGCTGCGAGCTTTTTTCTGAGAGCTAGTTGGGAGAAGTAATTTGGCAGAAAGCATTGTTTTTCTGGTGAGAGGAAGGCTATTTAGGAGGCTGTGTCGAGGAGTGCGCCTAAGAAGGTGATCTTCCTGGAGGGGTTTAGTTTGATTTTTTTCCTGTTGATAGTGAACCTACAGAGGTTAGGGTTGTTTGTACAAAGAGCAGGTCTTGTAGTAACTTCTCTTTGTTGTCTGCCTGGATTAGGCAGTCATCCAGATAAGGGTAAATCTGGATGTTTTGCTGTCTGCACGAGGCAACCACTGGGGTCAGGCATTTTGTGAAGACCCTGGGAGCCGTAGATAAGCCAAAGGGTAGCGCAGAGAACTGAAAGTGTTGTGAACCTGCTCTGAAGTGTAGGTATTTTCTGCAAGACTCCCTGAAGGGTATATGAAGGTAGGCATCCTTTAGGTCTATGGTGGCTAGCCATGCATTTTTTTCCCAGCATTGTTAAAAGTTTCTGAAGAGTTAGCATTTTGAATTTTGGGACCTCTAGGAATGTGTTTAGAGTGGACAGGTCATGTATGGGTCGCCAAGTACCTTCTTTTCTTGGCACTAGAAACAATCTGGAGTAAAAACCGTTTCCTGCTTGCTCCTGTGGCACAGGCTTCACTGCCCCTTGAGCATGGAGTATGTACACTTGTTTTAATGGTTCTGCTCACTGATTTGGAGGTAGATTTTGGTAACCTGATGAAGTTGGGACTTGTTGAAAGGTAAATTTTTAACCCTGAAAAATGATTTTTAATACCCATTGGTCCTTTGTTATAGACAGACAATTTTGTTTGTAAAGGGATAGCTTTCCTAACCTGTGATGGGAGGGGGGAGTAGGAGTCATTGCATGTTCTTAGAGTAGGGAGTGGATTTAAAACTCCCTGCTGTGGGAGTGCTGGAGGGCCACTGCTTAGTTCTTCGCTGGCCTTGGTTTTGTGGTCTAACTGGTCTGTCCCTGCATGGCCTCACATGAACATGTCTATTGGGGGCTGGGAAAGACCAGTGCTTAGAGGGAAAGTTTCTGCTGAATCTGGGAGGTTGAACTTGGAGGAAGTACTTTAATGTTTGCATAGATTTAGCTTTATCCTGCATCTTTTTGATGACCTCCTCTGCTTTTGATCCAAACAAGCGGTCTTTATCCAGGGGAGGGCATCAAGTAGTTTTGATTTTACATGATCAGGCGTGGCTGTTCTTCCAGCCATGCGTGCCTCCTAATGACTGAACCTGCCACAGTGGCCCTACTTGAGGCTTCTAGGGCATCGAATCCGCAGTGCAGGGAGTGTATCTGCTAACTCTTTAGAAGTATTAGTGTCAGGTAAAGTTGAAAATTTTTTTTTCTAATTTCCAAGGTATGCTGTTGATATTTTAGCATATGGAACTGGCAGTTAAGAGCTGTAATAGCTACGTTTGTGGAGGTGTACACTTTCTTACCCCATCTGTCCAGAGCTCTAGAGTCCTTGACAGGGGGAACTGGGTTTTTTGATGAGCTAGCCTTGGCCCCTTTGCGACCCTGTATAATGACCTCTGGGTCTGCTGCAGGGGTTTTAGACAAGTACTTATGTGAATCAGGCACCCTGTAGTACCTGTCAGATTTTCTAGGAGCAGGGGGGTAGGGCATCAGAGGTGAGGCTAAATTCATTGAAAACATCATCCACCATGTCCAGAATAGGAGGGATGGCCAAGGGTCTGCGCTGAGGCAGATCTAGAAACTCTCGTAGTCTTTTCTTAGACTGAGGATAATCTTAGCCTTCCCAGTGGAAATGCTCCCTGAGAGTGTGCAGGACTTCCCCAAATGACAGATCCTCGGGGGGGGGGGGGGGGCAGAAGGAATAGACTCTTCTGCATCACAATCCTCAAAGGAGGTGAGAGTTTGCTGTTCCTCATCTGAATCAAGGTAGCCTGGAAGTTCAGAATCTGGCTCTGTGTGAACTTCAGGGGAAGTATCCCTCTTTCTTTTAGAATGAGTGGTATGGTACCCCTGATGAAAGTGATGAGGTCCTCCACCATTTTCAGCAACTGTGTCTGAGGCGGTGGAGGAGGAGTAATATGGCAATTAGAGACTGTTCTTTGCGTTGGTCTTGCTTTTAAACCTTGGTAAATCTATCTGTCATTGGGATGCGGTAGTCGGAGGTGAAGACATTGTTTTTTTGCCTTGAATCAGTTGTGCGAAGAACCTCCTCAAATGCTGGTGTCTAAGTGGTGGCTCCGGACCCAACCTAAGCAGAAACAACAGAGGGATTGGATGATGAAGCATTTCATGGTGGCATACCACACTCCGAAAGGGTCTCGGGTAGAGGTTTGCCAAGGAAATGAGTCAGGCATCAGGGGCTGCGAATATGCCTCACTGAATTCCTGAGAACTGATCACTTGCTTTTGGGAGGGCCGTCTGAAGGCTTAAGTTCGTGTAGTCTGTCCCTTTTTCTTTATCTTTTAGTTTTTTGGGAATATCCGCAGACTGCTGACTGACGGATACCATTTCATAATGCGAGGAACTACTTCGGAAATGCCTGGCTACAAAACCAGCTCTACGGCAAATAGTCCTAGAATTGAAAAGTGCGCAATACCGACAACGAGGGACATCATGGTCTGGGCCTAGACAAGTAATGCACAAAGTGTGGAAGTTTTGGTGTGGTATTTGTTTTCCACAGGGGAGACAATTATTGACTTTTTCGGACATCGGTTAGTACAAGAAAAAAGTCCCCAATGGGGTAGTTAGCTTGAGTTGTTTTCTGATTCAGCTTCCACTCTGGCAACGACCAACCGGCACACATGCAAATTGCTTTTGCTTTGGGCTCCACGGCAAGACAGACTGATGTAACGGCACCGGCTGCTCTCCTTTATACCACTGATGACCTAACATCAGTCCAGAAGTGACAGCAGCAGGCGCAGGGGAAAAGCTTGACTCTGGTATTCGAGCAGACTGAGGGCTACCCAGCAGGGATAAACCACAAGTGATGACTGCAACAGTAACCAGGAGATTAGGGAGAAGATAGAGATAGTTCAATAGTTTTCTCTTTTTTTCCCCCTTTTTTTTTTTTTTTGCAACGAGACAGCAGAAAAGGAAAGGGAGATGATATTGAACTAAATCTGTGGTGCGAAACAGTTATTATGAATTGAAAATAAGTGAGTGCTGGAAGATTGTGTCTGTCAGCAAATGAGATCAAGCAGACTGTGAAAACACAGATGCACTAAGAAGAAACGGATTAGCTTGAGTACTGGTGTACGCTTTTGTAGTGCATAACTTGCGAGCTTGTCTCCACCACAAGGGCAAATGACCCATCGATAAGGGCAAATAGAGGAGGCAACACAGGATCTCAGATTTTTAATAAGTAATGTAAATATGATAAAGTTAGGAGAATTTTTAGTAGGACTGATAACATGTCAGGGACATAGATACATGCTTGATAGAGCCCTAAGAATGCAAACAATCTTCTGATGACATGCCAAGAGCATAGCTAAACAATAAGTATTTTACAGTGTACCACATACAACTTTTTTATCAGCCCTTTATCTAAGGTCTATCATTAGGATAACCACATACCGATATATGTAAGCAGTAATGCCATACACGGTGGGCATAAATAACAGACCAAACAGTGCTATTGAAAGCTCCAGTGCTGCAAGCAGAGGTCCTATCCACCCATGGAAGACCTGAAATTTCCCTATAATCATCACCATTTCACCCTTTATAGCATTATTGCTTTTAAAAATCTGTTTTTAATTTAGGTTTTTGCAGTACTTTTTTTATTTTAAATTATGTTTTTGTTTCTTGGAGCTTTTAAGAAAGAAGTAGTCAGTTTTTTTGCTTACTTATAGTGGTACACTGTAGTTTTAAAAATGGCTAAATAGTGAATCTGTATAAAAGGTTTATGATGTGTGCGCTCATTTACATGCCTGTGTGTGTGGGTCGGTGTGATTGTGCATGTGTGCACATGTTTGTAATTTCAGAGGGCGGCATTTGGCATTTTAGCAGTTTTCTGACTGGAACTCCTGCATTCTGCTTTGTATCAGACAAAACAACAATGTTAACAACGCACCTGTACAGCACTTCCCTGTGTGGAACTATGGTGTGGGAATGGGTGGGGGGGGGGTCCAAGTGGATCTGTGACACTTTGTATTTGATACTTTGTATCACTTTGTGATAAGAAAGAAACACAGATAAAAACACATGCAGTTTTATTTACTTATTGTTCATCAAAGCTGAAATTTAATCTGAAATGTACTTCTCTAACTGGTGGATACTGGTATGACATTTTCATATGCAATCTATGGCAAGGAAGAAATAAAAAAAAATCATCTAAAACAGCATTTAGCACTGTAGTATTTTTCTGTTTGCTATGCAGCTGTAATGTTCTGCATTGCATTTTAACAAATAGAAGAGCTGTTGCAATCTACCTCATTTCTGTGGTAGTAAGCACTATCCTTCAACTGCTTTTTTGACTGTAAGTGTGACATGGGGCATGAGTAGCTGCAGCTGAGTTGTGACATTTTGGTCTGTACTTTAAAATAGTGATGAAGAGACACAGAATTACTTCTGTATTGATTGGCAGAACTGAAACTGCTGAACCATAGCTTTGCAATTTGACAACTGTTGAAATGGTCATGACATAGTGGCATTTTGCAGCTATTTTGACAGCTAAGAAACCATGGCACGTAACAGCTATTTTGACAGCTATCAAAGTACAGGAGTCATTAGCTGTTAAAGAGCTTCACAGAGGTTTGAACTGACTTTGTAAAGTTTATCTTTAGGATAGTGAATCATGAAGTACAATGGATTAGCAAGGAGGAAGTAAGGATAGCTATGAAGAGAATGAAGAATGGAAAGGCTGTTGGCCCAGATGACATACCTGTGGAAGCATGGAGGTGTTTAGGTGAAATGGCAGTGGAGTTTTTAACCAGATTGTTTAATGAAATCTTGGAAAGTGAGAGGATGTCTGAGGAATGGAGAAAATAAGAAGTTATGTACCTACCATAACGTTCCATGTTAGTTGTCTTCTCTCGCCTTCTTTCTTGCTGGATGGGTTCGGAGCTGATCCTCGGCTCCGACTCGGCACTTGCTAAGCTCGAGAGCTAATTTTACCAGCTCAAGGCAACCCTATATCCCATGATGCAAGGTGTGACTACCCCAGATCTCGTTTGGTAACTATAGAAAAAACCCTGCCAGTAACTTTCTTCCCAGAAAGGAAGAAGAGGAACTAAATGTGGAAAGAAACCAAGAAAGGTAACCACTAGATACTAGTGACACTTCCTACTGGGGCCCATAGAAGGAATGAATCGTACTCAGAGAAGAGTACAACTTCAAGGTCTGTCCGGGCTAGGGGGAAGGAGGGAGGGACACAAGAAAGAAGGCGAGAGAAGACAACTAACATGGAACGTTATGGTAGGTACATAACTTCTTAATGTTAAGTTGTCAAACTCGCCTTCATTCTTGCTGGATGGGACCGCGTCCCTAGCACCTCTATCCTGGGTGGCTCAATGGAACAGACTCTTGAGAACTGTGGAACCAAACCTAGCCCTGTCTCTGGAGGCCAAGTCCAATTTGTAATGAGAGACAAAGGTGTGAGGAGTGGCCCAAGTGGCTGCCGCACAAATGGTGTCAATAGGTAGCCTATCCTGAAAAGCTGTAGAAGTGGATAGGCGTCTGGTAGAATGTGCGTTTGGTTTTGAGGGCAGTTGCTTGCCCCTAAGGAGATAAACATGAGAAATGGTAGAAGACAGCCATCTGGATAAGGTCACCTTGGAGACCGGCAGACCTTTCCTGTTTTCTGCATAAAAAAGAAACAGTTGATCAGATTTTCTGAATTGTTTAGTTCTGTCCAAGTAATATCTGAGTTGGTGATGGACATCCAAACAGTGAAGCTTTTGTTCCGCTTTGTCAGAATAATTAGGGAAAAAAACTGGCAAATCAATAGATTGGTTAATATTCGTCTGGGAAGCAACCTTGGGCAAAAAAGATGGATTAGTTCTTAAAGATACTCTATCTTTGTGGAAAACCAAGTATGGGGGACGGACACAGAGAGCATGAAGTTCAGACACCCTCCTGGCTGAAGTAACAGCAACCAGAAAAATTGTCTTTCAGGAAAGAAATTTTAATGAGCATGTAGCAGCCGGTTCAAAGGGGGGGTAGAATCAAGGATGCCAGCATTAAATTCAGGTCCCATTGTGGAGGGGGATCTTTGATTGGAGGTTTCAGGAGAAAGATACCTCTAAGAAAGGCTTTGCAAAGCTTGTGAGACATTATGTTTTGATCTGCTAAGCCAACATGAAAATTTGAGATTGTTGCCAGCTGGACCTTAACTGTAGAGGAAGAAGAACCAGACTGAAAAATCTCAGCTAGGAAGTCCAAGACTGACTGTACTGGAGCAGTAAAGGGATCTATGTCTCTAGACTTTGCCCAGAAGGAAAAACGCTGCCATTTGCTAGCATAAATCCTTCTGGTAGAGGACTTTAGAGAAGCTACTATGATATCTCACACAGGATTAGAAATTATAGGGAGCCTGGCTAAGGAAGGAAGTGGAGCAACCAAGCAGTGAGGTTGAGAGAATGAATGGCCTGGTGTAGATGACCCAAATGGTGGGCCAGAAGATCTGGAACTGGATCCAGATGCCAAGGCTGAACCAAGAGATGACGATGTAGGGACGGAAACCAAATTTGTCGAGGCCAGTAAGGGGCAATGAGAATCAACTTGGCTCTCAAGACGGTAGCTTTCTGAATCACTTGAGGTATCAGCGGGAATGGAGGAAAGGCATAAAGAAGTCCCCGGGGCCAATCCTGGGTTAGAGCGTCTCTGGGGGGATGGCCTGGTAGTGGAAAAAGGGAGAAGAAGTCTGGGCATTTGCTGTTTTGGGGTGTAGCAAAAAGGTCACAGGAAGGGACGCCCCACTTCTGAAAAATCTCGTCTACTACTGATTGTTTGAGAGACCACTCGTGTGGCATGAGAATAGCTCTGCTCAGTCTGTCCGCTAAGAGGTTGGATTTCCCGGGGATATGCATTGCTATCAGAAACCGATGAGTGGAGACTGCCCATTGCCAAAGTCTGAGAGCTTCTTGACACAGTGGATAGGACCTGGTCCCGCCCTGTTTGTTGATATACCAGACTACGGACATGTTGTCCGTCTGAACTGCAATAGTCCCTAAAGGAAGAAAGTCGCTGAGGGCTTGCAACGTTGAAAGCACTGCTCTCATCTCTAGGACATTTATGTGCAGATGGTATTCTATGGGTTGCCAAGTCCCATGGACCATCCTGCCCTGATAATGCCCCCCCCCATCCGATCAGAGAGGCATCCGAAGTGACTGTGGCAACCGGGACTGGGGGAACAAATAGTCGGCCCTGATAGAGTTGCGGAGAAGACATCCACCAGGTTAGGTGACTCTTGCACGATTGCGTCACGAAGATCTCATGGCACATGGGGAGCTGCTGGAAGGACCACTGGGTGAACAACATCCACTGCAGAAGACGCATGTGGAAGCGAGCTAAGGGAAGCAGTACGATGGCCGCAGCCATAAGACCTAGCACCTTCAGGACAAATCTGGCCCTGATCTTTTTGCTGAGTAGTATGATCCGAACATACTTTTGGATGTCCAGAATTCTTTGGTTTGTGAGTCTTACTGACATCCCGACAGTGTCTAATTCTGCGCCTATAAAGGTAATAGATTGGCAAGGCGACAGTGAAGATTTTTCGAAGTTTATAGAAATCCCCAATTGGTTGCAGGTGTGAAGAGTGTAGTCTCTGGCCTTGAGAAGTTGATGCCTGGTGGTGGCAGAGAGGAGCCAGTCGTCTAGATCACGGAAACACCTGGTATCCTTGGCGTCTCTGGTGAGCCCTGTCCTCTGCCATTCATTTGGTAAACCCTCTGGGGGCTGTAGTGAGACCAAAGGGCAGGGCTCTGAATTAAAATGACTGGTCCCCAGCCGGCGGAGAAACCTTCTGGAGCGTCTGTGAATTTTTATGTGATAGTACGCATCCTGAAGGTCTATTGAGCACATCCAGTTGTCCTTGCCCAAAAAGGGTAGAATGGACTGAAGCATGACCATCTGGAACCTTGCCTTTTTGACAAACTTGTTTAGTTTGCTGAGGTCTAAAATTGGTCTCCAATCTCCCGTCTTTTTGGGAACCAAAAAGAATCTTGAGTAGATTCCGGATCCTACTTGGTCTGCTGGCACTAGTTGGATGGCTCTTTTTGCTAGGAGCTTTGATACCTCCAATTTTGCCAACTCCCTTAGACCGGGTGAAACGTCTGGGAGGGATTGATGAGGAACAGGATATCTCACGAAAGGGATATTGTAATCCTCGGATATGATCGACTGTACCCATTTGTCTTGAGAAAGGGAAAGCCAGGCTGTTGGGTACAGCGACAATCTTCCCCCGACTGCCTCCAAGGGTGGACAGTCGGGCAACACCTCAGGGGTGCTGGAAGGGTTTATCAGAGAGAGGTTCTCTGTTACCCTGGTTCTGCGGACCCCCTCTGCCCCAGGGGCGGCGCCTATTGTTATTACCCCCTCTGCCTCTGGGGGTAAACTGACCACGTGCGTCGCGTGACTCCTGAGATTTACGGAACCACATTTTCCCTCCCTTCTGACCTTTGGGATAGGGTCTTGAAGGGGTGGAGAAATGGACTCCTACGGCAGAAAGAGTCTTGCTGTCTTGCTCACACCTGGTCAATGTGTCCTTCACCTGAGGTCCGAACAAAGCCGAACCATCGAAGTGAGTATTAGTGAAGGGCGCCTTAAAGGGTCTGAAATTACAAAGCCGCATCCAGGACTGACGCCTAAGTGCCACTCCTGTGCCTGCGGCTCTACTCGCCCCATCGGCTGCATAAGAAATGAGCCGCATGGAGGAGTTAGTTATAGAATTTAGGATTCCGAGCTGTGAGGCAATCTTTTCTTGAGCCCCAGCAGCTGACGGATCCTGAACTACCTCACCTAGTTCCTTGAGAATATCTCTCTGAAGCCGGGTAAAGTGACAGAGATAGTTCAGCGAGCGCATAGCGAAGGTCGCTGAAGAAAACATCCACTTACCGTACCTATCCATGGTCCTAGAGTCCTTATTAGGAGGATGGACAGGTACAGAAGGATCGGCAAGTTCCTTCTTGGTGGCAGCCGCCACCACCATGGCATCAACAGTTTGTCTGAGGGGGCCGTGATGAATTTAGGAGGCCTCCTGGGGACTGGTTCCACAGAATCCGGGGCCACCCACGCCTTTCGAGCCACCACTTCCATGAGCGGGTCGAAAGGCGGAGAAACCCAGGAGGTGGAGGGTCGAGATCCAAAAGCTTCCAGGTATACCGACTCATCCTCGGAGGGGTTAATGGAAGGCCAGTTCCCCCTCTGCTTAAGGAGTTCCAGGATGTCTGAAAATGAGACATCCTCAGAGGGGGACCGTGGGGAACCCTCCGACTCATCTAAGTCGGTATCTGATGTCGTAGACTCGGGGGAGTCGGTGTGCTTCCTCTTGCACATCCTCTTACGCGGGGATTCCCCCGAAGGATCAGGAGAAACCTCGGAAGAGGAAGTTCTTCCCAATGGGGAAACCTGGGGCGATGGATCTCTAGGTCCGGGAGCAAGAGAGCACCGAAGAGGGAGGAGCTAATGGAATTGACCTCTGACTCAGCTCCAGGGCTAGAACACTCCTCATCACCTCAAAGGCTCCCCTTCCAGGGAGGCCAGAAGACTCCCGCTCCGAAGAAACAGGAATTCCCGGTCCCGCCAAAAGAGAAGGATCTGAGGCCAATGTCGGTGCCGAGCTCACCAATGCCGAAGCTCCAAGAGGGAGAGCGGGGTCGGACAAGGGTCCGATGCCACTCACTCCCTCGGAGCCGACAAGGGAGACCCGATGACCAGATCCCTCCAAGGAACGTCTCATGGAGGAGATCGGAGTCGAAGACGACGGAGCCGACAGGGGAGGTATCGGCTCCAGCACACCCACGGTCAACGTTCCAAGAAGCTCCGGCTCCGATGTCTGAAGGAGAGTCGGGGGAGGAATTTCAGGGGGAATGAGGGATAGCGGTCGTCTGCTGAGACGGGCTATGGAGCATCTGGGCCAATGCCTGTGATTTCAGCAGTCTACTTACCACCCTCTCCAAGTCATGGTCTGACAGCCTGGAAGACCTTGAAGATTAGCTCCGATAGCTCCGCTCCGAAAGCAGAGGAGATCCCGGAGCCGAGTGAATCGACTCCAGGGAAGGGGACCGAGATCTCTTCTTGGAAGGAGCCATTGGAGCCGAAGACCATTCGGTTCCAGTTGGAGCCGACAGCTTATCGGCACCAGTCCTGGTCAAAGATACGTTGGCTCCGGCCGGAGCCGACATCGACATCGGTGCAAGTGTATCGGAGCCAGCCGGCACCGATAGCACCACCTCAGAGATAGAAAGATCGGCTCCAGCCGGCGCCGATCTCGACTCCGAGGGACTCGGAGCCACAGCCGAAGGCTTAGGAATCACAGCCTGGGCTTTAAGTGGCTTAGAGGGCTTTCCCGACCCAGTCTTGAGTGGGGAGCCCTCTGGCTTCAACAAGCCACGTAGGATTAATTTGTTCCTACGTTCCTGCAGGACTCTCTGGCTGAAGGAGTGACAAATAGCACAGGAGTCCTGCAGGTGTAGAGGCCCCAGGCAGTACACACAAGAAGTGTGACCATCTGTCAGAGACATTTTCTGACAGCACGAGTCACACTTCTTGAAGCCTGAGACCTTTACTTCTTTGGACACACACACACACCAGTCACTCAGTTAGTTAATAGAAAGGGAAAATATTGAATAACACACCCACACTTCCTGACAGAAAAATAATGGAAGGGAGGCTTAAGGCCTGAGGGTGGAAAAAAAAACTATCCCTATACAAAGGAGAAAGGGTATATAGGGTAAGATAGGTAGGTATTAGTTAACTTTAACTATTAAGGGAAAGAAATAGGAAAAATGAAAATTTTTCTGACTGACTTTAGTATAATACTACTAAGACTTTACCTGAGCTGGTAAAAGGAGACCTCTTCGCGAAGCGGCAAACGAGATCTGGGGTAGTCACGCCTTGCATCATGGGATATAGGGTTGCCTCGAGCTGGTAAAATTAGCTCGCGAGCTTAGCAAGTGCCGAGTCGGAGCCGAGGATCGGCTCTGAACCCATCCAGCAAGAATGAAGGTGAGTTTGACAACTTAACATAGTGTTTTGGTACAGATTGTTAAGAATAAGGGTGATGTGCAGAGCTGTAGTAACTACGGAGGGATTAAATTGATCAGTCACAGCATGAAGTTGTGGGAAAGAGTAGTGGAAGCAAGGTTAAGAAGGGACGTGATGATTAGTGATCAGCAGTATGGTTTCATGCGGAAGAGCACTACAGATGCGATGTTTGCTCTGAGAGTGTTGATGGAAAAGTACAGAGAATGTCAGAAGGAGTTACATTGTGTTTTGTAGACTTAGAGAAAGCATATGACAGGGTGCCTAGAGAGGAGTTGTGGTATTGTATGAGGAAGTCAGGAGTGTCAGAGAAGTATGTAAGAGTGGAACAGGATATGTACGGGGGTAGTGTGACAGTGGTGAGGTCTGCGGTGGGAGTGACGGATGCATTTAAGGTGGAGGTGGGGTTACAATAAGGATCAGCTATGAGCCCCTTCTTATTTGCAATGGTGATGGACAGGTTGACAGACGAGATCAGACAGGAGTCCCTGTGGACTAAGATGTTTGCAGATGACATTGTGATCTGTAGTGAGAGTAGGGAACAGGTGGAGGAGACCCTGGAGAGATGGAGATATGCTCTAGAGAGAAGAGGAATGAAGGTCAGCAGGAATAAGACAGAATATATGTGTGTAAATGAGAGGGAGTATAGAGGAATGGTGAGGATGCAAGGAGTAGAGGTGGCGAAGGTGGATGAATTTAAATACTTGGGGTCAATAGTTCAGAGTAATGGTGAGTGTGGAAGAAAGGTGAAGAAGAGAGTACAGGCGGGATGTAGTGGGTGGAGAAGAGTGTCAGGAGTGATTTGTGACAGACGAGTACCTGTAAGAGTGAAAGGGAAGGTCTACAAGAGGGTGGTGAGACCAGCTATGTTATATGGGTAGGAGACAGTGGCATTGACAAAAAGGCAGGAGTTTGAGCTGGATGTGGCAGAATTAAAGATGTTAAGATTTGCACTGGGTGTGACAAGGGTAGACAGGATTAAGAATAAATATATTAGAGGGTCAGCCCAGGTTGGAAGGTTTGGAGACAAAGCCAGAGAGCCACGATTATGTTGGTTTGGACATGTGCTGAGGAGGGATGCTGAGTATATTGGGGAAAAAGATGCTAAGGATGAAGCTACCAGGTAACAGGAAAAGAGGAAGGCCTAAGATAAGGTTTATGGATGTGGTGAGAGAGGACATGCAGGTGGTCGGTGTGACAGAGCAAGATGCAGAGGACAGGAAGAAATGGAAACAGGTGATCTGCTGTGGCGACCCCTAATGGGAACAGCCGAAAGAAGATGATGATGATCTTTAGGAGTCTTCTGCTTTTTTATCAGGCTTTATATGCATGAATATTGGCCCGCTGTTTTAGAGATCTGATCAATTATTTTAAGGCATTCTGGACAGCTGGGTTTAATATACCAGTCTGTGTGTGTATAACTATATATAGTTATACATACATACATACAAACACACATACATATGCACATATAAACCCAAACATGTACAAAGGCTCATTTATTTTTTTCAGCTGTTTGTGGTGTACGTGTGTTATGAAAAGTCATAATAACTGTACAAGAAAAATAGTGATTTGAAAGTCAACTCTCATGTATTACATCCATGCAACAGTGACAACTGTAAAGAAATATTGTGGCATGAAAAAACACCACTACAAATCCATGTTTTGACTTCCTTTGTTAACTCATATTTTAAAAGTTAAATGCAAATGATGCAACACTGAAAATTAAATTGTTGTATGCTCGATACAGTTTGCATTTGTACTGCCTGCCTTATTATCCATTTTTAATATTGACTTATCCACATCTGATTAAATTGATGAGAAAATACATTTTCAAGTCACAAGCAAATATTGGCATTTGCATATAGCATGTTTTTTGTTTTTAGATGTTTTAATGCTTAATACTACATGCACACATATTACCTAATAACACCAAATTTTAAATGCATATATATGCATTTGCTTGTCATCAGTGGGAGCAAATAATTTTTCTGCATTTATTGCCCATCACCAATCATTTAAAGATGCCATCTTGATGAATTGTTTTATGCTTTCATGCCTTACATATAGTTTGAAGTTATTTATGAAGATTCACTTCTTCTTCTTCTTTCGGCTTTTCCCGGTTAGGGGTCGCCACAGCTGATCACCTTGTCCGCACATTGATTGGCAGTGGAGTTTTACAGTGTCGAGTTGCCAGCCTGGCACCCAACCTTCCACAGAAGGCACACTCATACGCACACCTAGGGCCAATTTAGAGTATCCAATCCACCTGCAGCATGTCTTTGGGATGTGGGAGGACCGAGCACCGGAGGAAACCCACGCGACCACAGGGAGGACATGCAGACTCCACACAGAAGGCACCCCAGCTGAGGATCGAACCGGAGAACCTCTTGCTGTGAGGCAGCAATGCTAACCACTGCACCACCGTGGCCGCCCCATTTATGAAGATTCACTAAAAATAGTAAAATATTTTCCTTCTTTCTTTTTCCTGTCATTACACATCATTCATTTTTGTAGCTAGCTCTTCCCTGAACAATGGTAATATAACTACATTTTAATCTTAATGTTATTTAAATTTAGGTTCATAGGTTCATACTAGGCTATCTGCCCTAGGGCATTTATAAGCCTAGCCAGAGTATGTTTGGCTTTCGCCACCCATTTTAAATTAATTTTGCTATGCCCTTTTTCGAGGTTAGTATACTGTGCCTCTGTCTAACAGTGACACAGAAGTGATACCCGGGGTAAACCTATGATCTCCCATCCACTCATCAAGATTCCTCTTGAAGAGAGTCAATGAGGGACTCTGCAAAACCTGGACTGGGATTTTATTCCATAGTGAAGGGAGCCTCTGGGTTATGAATCTGTCCCTCCAGCATGTCCTATTTATTTCAGTGCTGAGGTTCAAGTCTCTCGAGCGTGTAGCTCGATGGGATTTGGATTTTTGAGGTGCAGCATGTCCCTTAATTCGGGTTGGACATGGCCTTATCGTCAGGCACAGGTCACCTCTGAGCAGTCGGTATGCCACTGAGTAGAGCTGGAGTTTCTTTAACCGGGCAGCATATGGCATCTGTTTGAGCCCTTTGATCCTCTTGGTGAGGTACTTTTGGGGTCTTTCCAGTTGCTGCAGGTGTTTGGTAAGGTACATCCCAAAGGGGCATTGTACTCGATTATGGGCCTGATGAGGGATGAGTAAAGAGGCACGATGACCTCCCTAATCTAGATGTGAATCCCTTCATGATTAGGTGGGCTATATAAAATGTTTTTCTAACCACTTTGGCCACGTGGTTGTCAAATGAGAGATTGCTATCAACCTGGGTCCCCAGGTCCCTAATGACTTCTTCTGTACTTAATGGATTACCACCTATGTGGTAATTTGTGGGCACTTTGTTTTGCCAAAGGGATGACTATACATTTTTGGCATTTAGCTTGAGGCCATGGCTCTGGCACCAGTTGTCTGTTTCTATGAGGCCCTTTTGGAGGATGCTTGTGTCGGCTGGAGAGTCGATTATGGCACCCAGTTTGCAGTCATCTGCGAACTTGGTCAGCCACAGTCCTTCCGTGTTGGCCTGTACCTCCGAGAAATATATACCAAACAAGAGAGGTCCCAGGACTGAGCCTTGTGGGACGCCACTTGTAACTGGTTTGGAGTCTGACATGGCTCCAGCAATTCTAACCATGTGGGTTCTGTCCTTGAGCCAGTTTGCAACCCATCTAGTGACATAGGAGTTTATATTTAAGCTGGTGAGCTTATCTATAATGCCCGAGCGGGGTATTGTATCGAAGGCTTTTGCGAGGTCCAGATAGGCTGTGTGGACCACCTTTCCTTCGTCAATGGCCTTGGTGACTGTTTCAAAGAAGTCAACCAGGTTTAAGAGGCAGGATCTGCCCTTAACAAAGCCAAACTGGGTAGGATCCAGTGTCTGTAGGTCCCCAATATCTTTATTTATGAGGTCCATAATGATCCTTTCCATAGCTTTGCAGACCAAGCTAGTCAGGCTTATGGGGCGATAGTTTCCAGGGTCCGTTGAGGCACCACCTTTGTGGAGAGGGACCACTGTTGCTGTACGCCACTCTTTGGGTACATATCCTGTAGTAAGGCTGAGATTGAACAGTAGTTTTATGTTTGGGTTTAGCTCTTCTTGGAGTTCATGGGGCAGCCTGGGACACCGTCTGGTCCCATTGATGCTGTGTTTTTTTGCTTTGGAGAGGGCGGCTCCCACCTGAGCATCTGAGATGCTGGGGGGGCAGCACTCTTCTGGGATAGATATTTGCCCTTTTGGTGGGGAGGGGGGGGGAGAAGTTTGCGCTGAACCTGTCAGCTAGGATGTTGGCAATGTCTGTGGGATCAGTGTATTTTTTGTCATTTTGGACTAATTCTGAGCATATCTGTGAATTCCCACCCAGGTTCCTAACATAACTAAAGAAAGCCTTGTGATTATCTTTAGTGTCCTGTGCAATTTTTCTCTCGAAGCTGGCCTTTGACGATTTTATGAGTGCCCTTTGTTTTTTTGCTAACACTGATCAGAGATGCCTTCCCTTTTTGGGATTTTGCTCTATCATGTAGTAGCTTCCTCCTTCTATTGTATAGTTTGTTTATAGCTGGGGTCCACCAGACAGGTCGTCTGCCTTTGGAGGATTGGGTCTTGGTTTTATTTGGGATTGCATGATCCATGCATTCCTGAAGGTGTTCATAGAATGCATTTATAAAGGATTCTGCGGTCTGGGCCGTATTTTCCACAGGCCCGAGGGCTTTGAAGGATTCCACCTCGGTTTTGAGGAGTGTGAAATTTGCTTTAGAAGTTTTCACTGTGGTTTTCTGGGCAGGGGGTCGGGATGTGAATATCCAGTGAGATCAGTTTATGGTCTGATCTTACCAGTGAGGGATACACTTCTGGTCTGGAGCATAGAGTCCCCATGTTGGTGATGATCAGGTCCAGTATGTTTTCCCCTCTTGTGGGAGTGGTAACAAGTTGTTCCATAGCATTTGAGTTTATGAATTCTAGGAACCTTTGAGCAAGGGTGTTGGAGCTAGAGTAATGCTCCCAATCTATGTTTGGGTAGTTGAAGTCACCCAATATAATGGTGTTCGGAGAGACCTTCATATTTTCCAGTGTTCTCAGGAAGGCCGAGTGGGGTTCCTGGGTTTGGGAGGGTGGTCTGTAGCAGGCTATAAACTGGAAGGCAGTTTTACCCACTGTTAGTTGCACATGGATAGTCTCTGATGCTTCGTGCTTTGCCACCAACCTGGAGGTGTGGGTATCTTTGATGAATATCGATACTCCCTCCTTTTGTGGTACGGACCAAGTTTTGGAGGCGAAAAGCATGGTATGAGGTATAACCTGGTAGTGCTGGGGTGCTCTCGGGAGTCCTGAACCAGGTTTCTGTTACTGCACAGATATCGATGTTCTCCATGCTAAGGAGAGTTTAAAAAGTGCATGTTGAGGTTTAGACTTCTAGCGTTGAGTAGCATTACTCTTAGTTTCTTATCCCTTGTGATACCTATGGAGGTGGGTTTGTCTTTTGAGCCTTGCCTAACAAAGGCACTATGGGGGTAGCAAGAGCCTCTGCCAATATCCGAAAGCCCAGGGGTGACAGGTGCAAGCCGTCCCTAGCAAAGCATCGTGGCTTGTTGTGCATATCATCCCACGCTGACAGGCATTGGATCCCCTTTGAATGACACCAATACTTAAGCCAATTGTTGAAATTGATCATCTTGTCTTCATATTGTGGCATCATTCTTGGTGAGGGTAAGATGCTACTCAAGGTCAGGGTCATACCAGCCTGGGCTACATGCTCAGAGAGCTCCTCTATGTCTCTTTTCATGTAGTCCAGGGAGGAACGTCTCAGGTCATTCACACCAGCATGGACAATGACTGAGTCATATTTGTACTTGCCTTGGAGTGACCTGAGTGCTTGTGTTATGTGGCGGATCCTAGCGCCAGACAGGCTGCTCACCGTGACCTTCTCCTTGTTCAGCCTGGTGAGCGGGACGTCAGTGTGCATGACAATAGAGTCACCTATTACAAGTGTATCAGGTGTGTTGTTTAGCCTTAAGGGCTGTGACTGTTCGGCACACTGGCTTTGTGAGATATGTGTTGCATGTGTTTTGTTTTGGGGTAGCGGTTGCTTGGGTGTCTGCTTTGGAGGTCTCTGCTGCTTAGGCAGATCTTTATTTAGAGCCTCTGAGTATGTTTTTGTGTGATTATGTGTTTGGTTTGCTGTCGTGGTAGGTCTATGTGAGACTGGAATTGTAGTGAGTGTGGTTTCCTTCTCCTCCTGACTGGTTATGCCAGTACTGAGTTGAGAGAGCTTAGCCTCCAGTTTGGCTATATGGTTGCATCTCTCACATGTGTTGGAATTTGTTGGGAGGAGGAGAGGGTTGTCTGTGTACATGAGGCAGTTGTAACATTGCCTCAAGATTCCCATATTCACCAGCTGGACCGGAGAGGAGATTGACAACTGACCTTTGGACATGCTAGAATAATATTGGGAATTCCTTTATAATTGAAAACAAGGGCCAATGGGGAGCGAGGGTGTAGTGCTTTTAATTTTTAGTGCTGACTTATAATTGCTTTAGTGAGCAAGTGCCAGGTAACAAGTGCAATGTGTTACAGGTAACTTAAATGCAAAAACGACAAACAGTAACTTTCTTTCAAGCGAAGCAAGGAAATAAGTACAGTAAGCAATGCAGATATCACTAGGGATCCACAGAAGCGCTGAGAAGCCTTTAAAGTAGCAAGACATTTTTCTCAAACTGCCATTTTAAATTACTTCACACACCTGTGATGCAGTAACTCAAAAACAAAAGTACTCTTTTTACAGTATGTGTCTATGCATACAAAAGAAAATCAAGCAACCTGAAATGTAAACAGGGTGTACAAAATATGTTTAATGCACACTTGAAAATAATTCCTCCCACCCAAAAAAAAAAATGCACAGCCACTTGGAAAGTACAACACCATATGCAGGGCTGGACACTGACCAGACAACATATTACACCAGGGCTTGTAAGGCACTTGCCTCAAAGGCTTATGCTTCACAGCAGCATGGGCAGTAATATTCATTCAGCTGTTACTGTTACAAATAGCTGAAAAGAAATGACCATCTAGTCAATATATCAGTATAACAGAGGTTTTTCTAGACTCATAATAAAACAGCACACAAAAACATTCGTTACATAAAAATTTATAACATTACATACACATCCTTCCTCCATACACATGCAAAAAACCCACTATAGAGTCCAAATATATCAGTAAAGTACAGTTTTGTACCTACCATAAATGTAGATGTTCGAGGATCCACATTGCTGCAGTCATAACCTGTGGGTAGTCCGCTGTCCTCGGTCGGCCCGAATACCAAAGAGTTAGGCTGGCGTCGGTCATGGGCGCCCGGAACTGACGTCAGTACGTAGTAGTACTTAAGCGCATGACCGACGCCATATCCTCAGTCTTTCTTGTCCCAGATGTCAGAAGGCCTTAAAAAGAAAAGGCCATAGCCACATAGGAGAAAAATAACAATTATCCCCAAGTAACAATAACAACAACAACAACAACAACCCCAAACCAAAGAGGGGAAGGAGGGAGGGAAAATAGGACTGCAGCAATGTGGATCCTCGAACATCTACATTTATGGTAGGTACAAAACTGTACTATGTTCTTCGTCTCACATTGCTGCAGTCATAACCTGTGGGTAGAATCCCAAAGCAAAGGAAAAGGGAGGCTGGCAAACTAAAAGGTATTAGGGGCTGCTAACATGCCCTGTAAGACTGCAGTGGCAAACCCAGCCCTGGACTTGGAGAAAAGAGGGAGATGGTAATGCTTAGTAAAAGTATGAACTGAACTCCAAGTAGCTGCTTCCAAATATCCTTAGTAGCTACACCTCAAAAGCAGTAGAAGTGGCAGTAGCCCTAGTGGAATGAGGTCTAATCCCAGCAGGAACATTTTTCCCATGATGAGAATAACAAAAAGCAATACAATTACCAATCCACTTTGAAATAGTTTGCTTTGAAACAGCTTTCTCTTGTGAACCCAAAGCAAAAGAAACAAATAACTGTTGAGTCTGTCTGAACTCCTTAGTTCTGCTCAAATAATAACGTAACTGCCTGTGTATATCCAAAGAATGCAAGATTTTTCCCCTTATTTTGGGGATCAGCATAAAAGGTAGGCAAATGGATAGACTGGTTCAAGGCCACATTAGAAATCACTTTTGGCATGAAAGTAGGGTTAGTACGCAAAGAAACTCTATCCTTATGGAATATTAGAAAGGGTTCAACTGCCATGAGAGCCTGCAATTCAGATACCCTTCTGGCAGAAGTAATGGCCAACAAAAAAGCAGTCTTCCAAGACAAACACTTCAATTCAGACATAGCTGCAGGTTCAAAAGGAGGCAAAGTAAGCTTCTCCAACACAAAATTGAGATCCCAGGAAGGAGTAGGAGCTCTACGTGGGGGTCTTATATTTTTTGCCCCTCTAAGAAATTGCTTAAACAAAGGGTGAGAAAATAAAGGAGGGCCACAATCATAGTGAGCAGAAATGGCTGCAGCATGAACCTTCACAGAGGAAAACGACAAACCCTTGTCTAGCAATTCAGTAAGGTACTGTAGTGTAAAACTCAAATTAGGTACCGAGACATCAAAGTCCTTTGTTGTGCTCCAAAGAAAAAATCTCTTCCATTTATCAGCATAAACTTTTCTAGTGCTAGGCCGCCTAGCTTCCAAAATGACATCTAAAACCTGTTGGGGAAGCTGAGAACCCACAGGCTCTAAAACAGAATACGCCAGGCCGTTAGATGCAGGGACTGCACCCTGACATTGAGCAAATGACTGCTTGACTGGGACAACAAGTGAGGAAGCTGTGGCAAAGGCCAAGGAGGCTCCTGAATTAAACTCCTCAGCAGAGGATACCAGTGCTGTCGTGGCCAATCTGGTGCTATTAAAATCATGCAAGGCTTGTCCCTGACTTTCAAGAGTACCTTGGTAAGGAGAGGCAGAGGAGGAAAAGCATAGACGTGAAGGTTGTTCCAACTGAAAGATAGAGCATCCACTTTCCAAGCTTTTGGGTGAAACATCTTTGTGCAAAATTTTGGTAGTTGGAAATTTAGAGGAGAAGCGAACAGATCTATGTCTGGAGTTCCCCAAGCTACCGTCAACTGTTGAAATACCTGAGGATCCAATTTCCACTCATGGGGATCCACAATTTGTCTGCTCAATACATCTGCTAGGGAGTTCTGTGCTCCTGGCAGAAACCGTGCTTGAAGAGTGATGTGCAACCCCAGAGCAGTCTCCCACAATATCATAGCTTGTCTGCAAAGAGGGTAAGAATGGGTTCCCCCCCTGCTTGTTGATGTACCACATGACTGTAGTGTTGTCTGTTTGAATCAACACCTGTCCTGGTTGAAGTAGGCCCTTGAAAGCCATCAGGGCAAACTGGACTGCTAACATCTCCTTCATGTTGATATGCAAATGCTGTAATTTGGGAGGCCACGTGTCTTGAATCCATTTCCCATTGAAGTGTGCTCCCCAAGCCAGGTCTGAGGCATCCGTCGTTAAGATCTGACTCGCCTCTGGTCGGGTCACAGAGAGTCCATTGTTTAGGTGACATTCCTGTGCCCACCACAAGAATTCCTTCTGGATGCACGGTATTATCGGAATGACAGTGTCCAAATCGTGGCAGTGTTGAGTCCATACACTTTTGAGATACCATTGTAGCTTCCTCATATGCAGTTTGGCATTGGGAAGTACCAGAATGCAAGATGCCATGAACCCCAAGGCTTGAAGGACTGTCCTTGCAGTCAGCCTGGACCGTACTGATAATTGCTGGAAGTATAGGTGAAGAGTTCTTTGTTTGTCCGGGGTCATAAAAGCCATCTGAGAGGCTGTATTCAGTCTCACACCCAGAAAGCTCCCTGAGAGGGTACTAGACTGGACTTTGTTTCATTCACAGAATACCCTAGGCACCTTAAAACTGCCATCACATACTGTAGCTGTTGAAGTAACTTGTCTTTGTCTTGAGCAAGAATCAGGCAATCGTCCAGATAAGGATAAATTTGTATTCCCCTCAGTCTTAAGAAAGCTATTACAGGAGCCAGAACCTTTGTGAACACCCTGGGCGCAGTAGATAAACCAAAGGGCAATGCAGAGAACTGATAATGAGAAGTACCAGCCAAAACGCAGGAATCTCCTGCAGCTGGGCCTGATAGGAATGTGAAGATAGGCTTCTTTGAGATCCAGAGTTATCATCCAGTGCTCTTTGCCTAGCAGAGGCAGAAGTTGCTGTAATGTTAACATCTTGAACTTTGGAATGTCTAGGTATGTATTGAGAATGGACAAATCCAGAATTGGCCTCCAAGTGTTTCCTTTCTTTGGCACTAGGAATAGACGAGAATAAAACCCTAGGCCTTCTTCTGACGAAGGTACCACCTGGATTGCCCCCATCTGTAAAAGCAAAGAAATTTGTTCCTGAGCCTCCAGCCTTTGCTGAGGAGGTACATCTGGCATGCCTTTGAAAGTGGGAAAAGTGTGAAAATAAAACTTGTAGCCTTGATTTATTATGTCCAACACCCATTTGTCCTGGGTGACCAAATGCCAATTTTGTTTGAAAAGTGCCAACTTTCCTCCTAGAGGAGCTGCCAGAAGAGAAGGGTCTGGCAGCTGAAGATACAGGTCATTGGGTCTGTTTACGAAACGGCTGACCCCTGCCCTCACCAGAAGATTGTGCAGGAGAACTCCAAGTCCTAGGTCTGAAGGAACCCTGAGCGTGAGCCCTGCCCCTACCACGTCTAGATCTGCCCTTAGACTGAAAATCCGAAGAAGGGTAGGACCATCCTCTTGCAGGCCAATTCCTGCTAAACCTAGGGGGCTGCACTTGCAAAAATTCCTTAACTGTCTGCATAGACTTAGCTTTGTCTTCCATCTTTTTCAAAACTGACTCCACAGGGGAACCAAAAAGAACTTCAGATTGAAGGGGAGCATCCAAAATTCGAGCTTTAACATGCACTGACAAATTTTGATCCTTAAGCCCGGCATGTCTACGAATAACTGAACCAGTAGCAGCCACCCTGGAAGAAGCCTGAAGGGCATCGAAGCCACACTGCAAGGAATGTTTACCAACTTGATCTGAAGCATGAACCAAGTCCTGCAATTCCTTACACTCTATACCCTCAGCTAAAGAATCAACCTTAGCTTTCAATTGACCTAACAGAAAGTTCTGATACTTCAGCATATGGAATTGGCAATTTAAAGAGCTAACGTAGAAGAGGTGTACACTATTTTACCCCACCTATCCAACGCTCTAGAATCTTTATCCAAAGGAACTGGATTCTTAACCACAGAAGCCCTGACACCCTTAGGCCCTTGAATAATAGTTTCCGGGTCAGCTCTAGGGCTCCTATACAAATATTTATGTGCCTCTGGAACTCTGTAATACCGGTCTGGCTTGACAGGGGCAGGGGGTAAAGAATCAGGATTAAGGGAAGCTTCAGAAAAAACATCCTGAACAACATCTAAAACAGGGGGAATAGCCAAAGGTCTATGCTGTGGCAAAAACAAAAATTCTCTAAGCCTCTTACGAGAATCTGAAAAATCCTGACCTTCCCACTTGAAATGCTCCCTCATGGAATGCAAGGTTTCAGAAAAGGAAAAAACGTCTGGAGGTGAAGCAGGAGGACAGGAATCCTCTGCATCCGAATCACAATAGGGAGGAAAATCCTGAATATCCTCAGCTGAGGACTCAGAGTAATCTGAGGAATGCTCCATTCCCTCTAAATCTGTCTCCACCCTAGGCCTCTTCTCTGGAGGGGGCATAGAACCCCTGATCAAAGTAATCAAGTCCTCTGCCATTTTCAACATATGTTTTTTAGGAACAGAGCCCGAAGAACCAGGGGTGTGGCTCGTACCAGAAACACCAGGTCTAGCCTTAGCAGGGCCTTTAGTGACTGAAATAGAAGGCCTAATAACCTTTTGTAAGGATGGAACCACAGAAACTTGAGAGGCACCCTCGGCCTGACCTAACTCCTGAGAGGCCAACTCCTGTAAAAGTAAAGGTTCCCCCTGGGATTCAGCCGAGACCTCGGCTGGATCCACAGATTCAACCGTAGATTCCATAGAACCGGCGTCCGTAACGGACAACTCATCCGGTTTAGACCTTAAAGATTTATCTTTTCGCTTTTTAGCGGTAGCGGGCGTCGGAGGATCCGACGGCATGTTGTAGTTACACCGCCACCGAAACAAGCCTAGCACAGTCTAATCTGCGTTTAATGGTGCGCTTATTAAATCTAGCGCAAAAGCGACACCCGACTACGTCGTGCTCAGGCCCTAAGCAAGGAATACAGAGAGAATGATAGTCCCTATGAGGTATCTGTTTCCCACAAGAAATACAATTATTAACTTTTTCTGACATCCGGATTAACTGAGCCAAGAAAAGACAAAATTTCCCAACGGGTACTTAGCCCAACTTGGTCTTCGGTCTGAAACTCGAAAACTGAAAATTTCAGAACGCCGAACGGCACTTGCAAACGCTGCTTCTGCTTCGGACCACGCGGCAAGAAAGAGGATATGGCGTCGGTCATGCGCTTAAGTACTACTAAGTACTGACGTCAGTTCCGGGCGCCCATGACCGACGCCAGCCTAACTCTTTGGTATTCGGGCCGACCGAGGACAGCGGACTACCCACAGGTTATGACTGCAGCAATGTGAGACGAAGAACATCTAAAACAATTTTAAAAAGCTCTCCTAAAAACATGGCAACCTTATAATCTAGACACACCAAGTCTCATACTACTTTGGAACTTTCAGTCTTGGCAGACTTTCAGGTTTTTACAGGTAAGTGTAGCTACTGTATGTATGTGAGTTAGTATGACAGTGGGATATCTTTTATTTTTTTGTATTAACATTGTTAAATTTTCTTTACAATGGGAGCAAATGTGGACACTTTAAAAGAACCTGATTATGGTACACCTGCAAGACATATGTTTCAGAATTTTAACAAAGATAGCTGTTTATACTTGGATAAATGGCATGAGTTCACTAAAAT
>NC_056732.1:1039150786-1039309317 GCF_019279795.1 Protopterus annectens | reverse complement strand
GAAAGTGCCAATGTCTTATTTTTGTTTCATTACCCTATGTTTTTATTTTAGCTGTTATTGGCGTGTGATCTGAAATAGTTATTGGGTGAGTATCAAGACCTTCAATTAAATGCACTTGTTCCCGTGAAGTGTAAATTGTGTCTAGCCTAGCCCAGTTTTTATATACTGGGGAGTAATATGTAAATTCCTTCTGAATTCACATCTTCCATGCCAAATATTTTCATACATTTCTTCAAAAAGCTACCCTCCTTTGTTATATTTTCCCTCCTAGGTACCCCAGACACGTATTCACTGCTGCAGATCAAATTCTAGTCCCAACCTATAAGTAATATTTTTTGATGAAAACTGATTATTTCTCCCAGAACTTTCTTAAACTCTGTTATAGCAGTTTTAGGTGGAATGTAAATACATCCCAGAGTAATCCTCCTCCCTTGCCAGTAGCCCCTTAGCACTGCCATTATCTTTTTTTTATCTTCTGTCACTATTGGAGCTCTTCTTGCAATTAATATAAGTGCTCCTCTTTTCCTTTTTCACAGGTATTCCTTTGAATAACCATCCTGAAAACCTTTCTTTATCAATTTCACATGTTCAGTTCTTTCTAAGTCTATCTCCTATAACATAGATATTTGCAGTCTTCTTTTTCTTCTTCTTTTTTCGGCTGCTCCCGTTAGAGGTTGCCACAGCGGATCAACTGTTTCCATTTCTTCTTGTCCTCTGCATCTTGCTCTGTCACACCAACCACCTGCATGTCCTCTCTCACCACATCAATAAACCTTATCTTAGGCCTTCCCCTTTTAGTGTTATCTGGCAGCTTCATCCTTAGCATCTTTTTCCCAATATACTCTGCATCCCTCCTCAGCACATGTCCAAACCAACGTAATCTTGCCTATCTGGCTTCGTCTCCAAACCTTCCAACCTGGGCTGACCCTCTAATATACTTATTCCTAATCCCGTCCATCCTCGTCACACCCATTGCAAATCTTAACATCTTCAACTCTGCCACATCAAGCTCTGACTCCTGCCTTTTTGTCAATGCCACCATCTCCAACCCATATAACATAGCTGGTCTCACTACCCTCTTGTAGACCTTCCCTTTCACTCTTACTGGTACTCGTCCATCACAAATCACTCCTGACACTCTTCTCCACCCACTCCATCCTGCCTGTACTCTCTTCTTCACCTCTCTTCCACACTCACCATTACTCTGAACTGTTGATCCCAAGTATTTAAACTCATCCACCTTCACCACCTCTACTCTCTGCAAACTCACCATTCCTCTATCCTCCCTCTCATTCACACACATATATTCTGTCTTAGTCCTGCTGAACTTCATTCCTCTTCTCTCTAGAGCATATCTCCACCTCTCCAGGGTCTCCTCCACCTGTTCCCTACTCTCACTACAGATCACAATGTCATCAGCAAACATCATAGTCCTCGGGGACTCCTGTCTGATCTTGTCTGTCAACCTGTCTATCACCATTGCAAATAAGAAAGGGCTCAGAGCTGATCCTTGATGTAATCACACCTCCACCTTAAACGCATCTGTCACTCCCACCGCAGACCTCACCGCTGTCACACTACCCTCGTACATATCCTGTACCACTCTTACATACTTCTCTGACACTCCTGACTTCCTCATACAATACCACAACTCCTCTCTAGGCACCCTGTCATATGCTATCTCTAAATCCACAAAGACACAATGCAACTCCTTCTGACCTTCTGTGTACTTCTCCATCAACACTCTCAGAGTAAACATCGCATCTGTAGTGCTCTTTCCTGGCATGAAACCATACTGCTGATCACTAATCATCACCTCCCTTCTTAATCTAGCTTCCACTACTCTTTTCCATAACTTTATGCTGTGACTGATCAATTTAATCCCTTTGTAGTTACTACAGCTCTGCACATCACCCTTATTCTTAAAAATCTGTACCAAAACACTTTTTCTCCATTCCTCAGGCATCCTCTCACTTTCCAAGATTTCATTAAGCAATCTAGTTAAAAACTCCACTGCCATTTCACCTAAACACCTCCATGCTTCCACAGGTATGTCATTTGGACCAACAGCCTTTCCATTCTTGATCCACTTCATAGCTATCCTTACTTCCTCCTTGCTAATCCACTGCACTTCATGATTCACTGTCTGCACATCATCCAACCTTCTCTCCCTCTCATTCTCTTCATTCATCAGCCCCTCAAAGTACTCTTTCCATCTGCTTAATACACTCTCCTCACTTGTGAACACATTTCTCTCATTATCCTTTATCACCCTTACCTGCTGCACATCTTTACTAGCTCGGTCCCTCTGTCTAGCCAATCGGTACAGGTCCTTTTCTCCCTCCTTAGTGTCCAACCTTTCATACAACTCTTCATATGCCTTATCCTTAGCCTTCGCCACCTCTCTCTTTGTCATGCACCTCATCTCCTTATACTCGTCTACTTTTTTCATCTCTCTGACAATCCCACTTCTTCTTCACCAACCTCTTTCTCTGTATACTCTCCTATATTTCTTCATTCCACCACCAGGTCTCCTTGTCCTCCTTCCTCTTTCCAGATGTCACACCAAGTGCCTTTCTAGCCATCTCTCTTACTAGCTCTGCTGTAGTTACCCAGCTATTCGGTAACTCTTCACTGCCACCCAGTGCCTGTCTTAACTCTTGCCTGAACTCCACCTCACAACACTTTTTAATATAGTTCACTACTCTTTATTGTTTGTTTTTATCTTTGAGGTCATTTACATTTAGAGACATTAAAGAAAGCATCATTGTATTAAAAGTTATTATTCCCACCATTTATGCATGACACCTTTTTTTGTTAAATGTCTACTTCCAGCTTTTGTGTTACATGCATACACCGTTTGGCAGGTTGAACTTTTATTCACTTGTTTCTTGTCATATACATTTGATCCTATGTCACATCTTATAAAACTTTTATTTTATTGAAAGCCCTCAAACAAACAAAACCCAATAACACCCTAAAACCTATTACCTTAATACTAACACAGAAAACTATGTACACCTTCAAATATTGAAGTTTTACCCTCCTAATAGGAACAAAAGTCCCAAACTGAGAGACTTGAGTTAAGCTAAAATAAATGTCATCCATGCTAGGACACATGGTGCAGCCTGTGCTTCTTCTAAGTGCTGATTATTGTTGTCTTATCTTTATAGCTTTCCCGGCTGTAAAAACCCTGAATGTTTTCAGAGAACATTAACTACCTTGGGAAAGCCCTTGAATGCTTTCAGAGAACATTTTCTACTGTGGGAAGCCCCCGAATGCTTTCAGAGAACATTTTCTGCTTTGGGAAATCCCTGAATGCTTTCAGAGAACATTATCTCCTAACCAGTTTCTCTTTTCTTTTTTTTTCCCCGTCAGATAATCACTGTCCACCAGACTGTAACTAGTTTTTCTTTATCAGATTGTCTCCATGGAGACATGAGAACCAGGCAGCCAGTTTCTGTTTATCGGATTGTTTCCATGCAAACATGAAGACCAGCTGCAAAATTGTTACTGAGCATACGCGTATTTGCTAAAAAAAGGCTTCATAATATTCCGTATTCTTTTTCATTTACTTGGTGTCTCCTGAAACTTGTTACTAAATGAGTGTAAGGTCTTAAATCTAGTCATTTTCCCATGCAGGTATGAGAAAAAACACATTAATTTTCCTTTTATCGTGCTTTTTAATGAGGCTTTATTATGAATTGCAGTGCCTAGATTTCCCAAAACTGAATAAGAAGAAAGAGAGAAGGGAGAAAGAAAAGAACAGCAGCACTTGTTTACAATCCCCATTACACTTAAAAATAACTGAAAAAATTTACTTTGTAATATGTAAAGAAAACCACGTGCCACAAAATTGGTATTATTTAAGAAAAAAAATCTTTACTTACAGTTAACTTTATCCCTCCTCTTCCCCCCAAAGCACTTTTCCAAACCGTAATGGCATGAAATAGGACATATGCTTTAGAGTCCCCTATAAGTCAAAACAATTCTGAAAAAGTCCAATATTTCCAGATTTTCTTGTTCTGTCATATTTCACAAATATAATTATTGCATTGTAATCCCATAATAAGTTAATCTCCGAAATCCTGTCTGTGCTTCATTTCTAACGTATTCTTGATTCTTCTAGTCAACTCTTGTGCTCCTTTCCTTCTGTCTAACATTTTCCATTGATACAGAATAAAAGGTTTCACAGGTACAGTCTCTCTCTCCCTGGTCTTTAATACCAGAAGAACAAGAAGCAGAATCTCCTGTTTCACATCTTACTTTTTGTTGGGCAAACTTTTGTATTTTCTCTTTAGCATGTACTTCATCAACAAATGATTTTTGTCCCTCCAGGGAAAAATACCTTGAAGACAACTGGGTACATCAGTTTGAATCTCACACCTGCATCCTGACATTCCCTTAGGAGTGAAGTAAATTTGCTCCTCTTCTGTGTGGTGTACAATGAGTAATCATTCTCTACAAACACACTGCTGTCTCCTACTTTTAGTACTTTGTCCTTCTGCCACAGTTTTGTCAGAATCAACTCCTTTCACTGGTAGGACTGCATCTTTACTATTAAAGCTCTAAGTTGCTTTCTTATAACCAGGTTTGGAGCATACGCACAATGTGCTCTTTCAACTAACAACTCCTGCTGTAGAATGCCAGTCCAGTTGTTTATTTGTGCGTTCATAAAATTAATGCTGTGTGTTCCTTCCAGCTTCTTTGGTACAGATAAAAATCTCAGGTTTTCCCTACATGCTCTGCCCTCTAATTCTATTATTTTTTGAAACATCTCTTCCTGAGCATTCTCCTATTCAGCCAGCCTTTTTTTATTTTGACCTCTAATTTTTTCAGCTTTATCATGTCATCTGAATATCTGTTTAAAGCTTCTTCCATTTTTTCTAGACTTTTCTTGTTTCTGTTCATATCCTCCATCAATGTTTTGTTTATCTTAACCAGGTCTGTGTGCAGTTGTCTTGTATCTTCCTGTAGGTTACTGGAAGTCATGTCTGAAAGTTGCATTGCTTTTTACTAAACAGCTGCAGATCTTTCCCCAGTCAATGTTTCTTCCTCACTTTTTGTAGCTGATTTTTTCCAGGTCTTCTGTATTTCTGTATTCCTGACATCCAGGCAGTGCACTTACTAGCCAGTTACTTAAATTTACCCATAAACACAAGTCCACTGGCCTTCTCGGCTGAGTTTCTGTATTCAGTCTGGGAGAGCTAGAAATAAGCTGTAACTCAATGTGCAGCCTTTATGGAAGTCTATTCTTTATTAACTACTAAGCAGATTTTATTATTTGGCAACACAAACCAGTGTCAATGTGCAGCCCTCATGGTTCTTACATTTAATATAAAACTTTGGCAGCAAGAGTGCAAATAGCATATAAAAATACTGCTCACAGAAAAATCTATCCACTCCTCATGGAATCAGTACTTGTATGCAATAGACCACACATTCCTACACTTAAAGTTAATATATTCAGATTGCTTTAATTTGTTATACATGCCAGGTTATCTAGTACCTTACATCGCATTGCTGTACATAAATGAAATAAGCCACTCTAAAATTATGTATACATACATAGAATGTTCTAACACCTATCTAGTGTAAAGCACTTCCAGATTATTACCCCAGTCCCTTTCTTGTCCCATGTTCCAAGGGCAAGTCTACAGTGTTGATGTGTTTTGACAGCACTTGTTAACAGTGTAGTTGTTAAGGAACAACATATTCTCTCAAATACCCCAAAATACAGTGATATAGGCTTTGTTCCCACTTGAGGGGTACTCAACGTCTAACTCAAACATTCCTGGTAGCTGACCCCCTTACTCTGCCACCTCATTTTATTTGATTTCTATTTCATTCTGCATTTTGCACCTTGTCCTTTCTCCAAAGCCTGTTATTCTCCCATCTAATTAACTAACTCTCTCTGTTTTTTCTCCAGTACCTGATGGTTCCTCTTGCTTCCGTCTTCTTGTTATAGATTTTTTTACCCATGACCATTACTTATCACTGTTAAAGTCCTGTCATCTCCTCATACATGCTGATGTCTGCCCAGAAGGAAGAGATGCCTAGATAGCCTGAACCTTATGAAACAGGTTATCTAGTAAGTTCTGCAGCTTCTTTTTTATATCCACTCAGTTTACTGCAACCCCAAAACACATGTAACCTTGTCTCCCATTCCCTGTTTTGCACTTCCAACACAAATCTGATATCCCAGGGAAAATCACTGCTAGTCTCGCTGACATGTAAAATTATCTATGCAGACATTGCCATACACGGTAAACTTCTTCGCCTTTGATATATATTTTGGTAGCTGTATTATGCCCCTCCCCAATCTGTTCAAGAATTATTTACTGTAGTTTTTTTTCCCATGCAGCCTTCATCTTTATCACATTTTCCATAACCCTTTTCCTGCTCAAGTCTACTCCCCTCCTAAGTCCCTTTAGATCCCCTTCTCCTACTCTTTTCTTGTTAATTTCCTCCACAAAGGTTGGTTGATTCTTTGTTACTTCTCTTCCTTACCACCCCTGATTTCCCATTTCAAGTAATGCTCAATTTCAAATTCCCCTTTTATCTCTCTCCAGGATTTTAGTGTCACTCCCCTATGCATTCACATCCAACATGCCACCTTATTGTGCCTCCTTTGCCTTCTCCATTAGATCATCTCTCTATGCCTATCAGTCTCTGATACTCATTTTGGCAACAACTCTTCCTCCCAGCATCTAAGATGTACCACCCTCAGTAAGCCTCTACATAATTTTTTGTAGCTTTGCTACTATAGGTAGCTCTCTGTTGATCCTACTCCCTCTTGCTAAGATTTTCATTATATCTGTAAACCTTTCTGTATTAAGCATCCTACTAAGGAGCATTCTCTTCCATTTTGTATCATAGCTTGTATCCACCAGCTGATATGTTATTGCAACATTGGATGTTTGAAAACAGTCCCTAATTTCTGTTATTCCCACTCCACGCCCTTAGCCTTAGGGAGTGTCAGGCTATACTATTCCACTCTTGATTTCCTCCCTTCCCAAATAAACTCACTCATCACCTGCCTTACTTTCCTACAAAATTGCTCTGCTGGCACCTCCCATATGGCCTGCCTGTTTATGGGAGTTGTGGTAGGATATATAGTTGCAGAATTTGCACTTTTCATCCTGCTCTAATTTAATATTCTTCCACTCCTTCATTTGCTTAACAGTCATTTGGTATACTGTGTCATATGTCAATATGTTAGTATCTTCAAATGTAGGTCACAGCCAAATACCTAAGTATTTAACTTATTCTGACTAAACTTTATTCTTTCATCTGGGTTGTGTACTGTGACCCTCCATATTTACCCCCAGTGCTTGAGTTTTATGCTAGTTCACTTTGTATCTGGACCTACTCTCAAAATCTTCCAACACCTCCCACAATTTATTCCAATCCTTTACCAAGTTTACTAAATACACCAGTATATCATTTGCATACAGGGATATCTTTTTGTTATGTCCCCATGCTCACACATACTTCTTTGTGTCTGCTTTTCTTATTGCTGTTGTCAATAGCTCTAGGTATACAGCAAGTAAGAGCTGTGACAGTGGACAACCTTGCTGTGTTCTCCACTCTATTCTTACTTCCCCTGACAGCGTCACTCTAATTTTTACTCTTATCACTGTTTCTTATATTCTTTGCATTGTATTTACCCAATCTTGTGGGAACCGCCGACTTCTCAGCAACAAATCTAGGTAAGCCCACTTCATTGTATTACAAACATTTTGTTGTCTGACACTGATGCCACTTTCTTTTTACTAAGTTATGCGTCTCTCATGATTAAGAATGTTTTAATAAATTATCCATTGTTCTTTATCTCTTGACATACCCTGTTTGGTCACCATGAATAATCCCTGGCATTATTTTGGCCAGTCTAAGTCTCAGCATCAACATAAAACATTTATAGTCATGATTCAGAGTCTAAATCGATCTGAAGAAAGACAGGAACAGTGAATCTTTTCCCTCCTTATGTACCACCATGACCAAAACAAAAGATATCTTTTCAAACAAATGTTGTCTCAAAATGACTATATGAGGCAAAGAGACTGTCAATTATGTTTGGTTGTAAAACCAGAGTCCTGGTTAACTGTCAGAAGAGTTACCACTTGAAGGAATTCTTGATACATCAGATACACATACCATAGTTTTGTTCTTGGTGTTTCTAGCTTTGGATGATAGAAAGCTCACAAAATACTCAGAGTTCATAAACTGACAGAACTAACAGTATCTAAAGAATTAAAAAAATGCATGCAAATCTGAGTTATATTTAAAGAGAAGTAGTAATATTATGTATATTGCCTAGGTGGTGCAGCGGTTAGTGTTATCGCCTCACAGCAAGAGGTTCTCCCGTTCGATTCTTGGCTGGAGTGCCTTCTGTGTGGAGTCTGCATGTCCTCCCCGCGGTTGAGTGGTCTTCGAAAGACATGCGTGAATGGGTGTGGCTTCGCTGAAGGTTGGGCATCGGGCTGGCAACTTGGCACCATAAAAATCGACTGCCAATCATTAGCGGACCGGAGTTCCGCTGTGGCGACCCCTAACCGGGAAAAGCCGAAAGACGTTAGTAATATTATGTATATGTTGAAAAAAGCCACCATTTAAATAATGGGCCAGATTCAGGAAGGCTTACACGGAGTTCAAGAGTAGTGTAAGCCTCCGTGTAAGCCTCCCGATTCAGGTACAGCCCAAACCTCCGTGTAAGAGACAGCTAACACGTCTCTTACACGGACTGGGCGTGGAAATGCTCAATACCTCATTTGCAGCTCCAAGATATGCAAATGAGGTATTTGAGCGATCCACGAAGCAGAAACCAGTCCGTGTAACGGACGTGTTAGCTGCAGAAATGTACTCAGCTGACAACTGAGTACATTTCTGCAAAATCAAAAACGGAGCTATGTCAGCTCCAAATAAAGGGTGCATATGTGTCATTAAACAAGCCAATGGCCAAATATGTGGCCATTGGCATGAAAAGGTGTTGCAAAAATAAGTTATTTAACTTTTTTTTTTCACGGGATTTTGTGTTTAACTGCAGCGCACACCAGCAAACGGGGTGCGCTACCTAAAACTGAAAACCGAAGCTTATAAGCCCACAATTGTGGGATTTATGTATTACATGGAATGTCAATGGAGGGACTTGCAGACTAAAAACAATATGGCCTCCATTTAGTGGTTGTCAAGGGGGGGAAGCTCCGTGTAAGATATGTAACTAAGCATTACTAGGCAATCCTATGTAAATGAGGGTTACAATACTGAATCACACTGCCACATAGGTAATGAGCACTTTCTGAGTAGTGTAAGAGTTAGAGAAGGGGGAGGAACAGAGTAAGAGGTAGGTGACATCACGGAGGGGAAGGATAGAAAGAAATGTACCAGATTGGAGGGCAATGTAAGGTAACAGATGACAGACAGACATCAGGGAGGGAGGTGTGTCCCAACAGAACACTAGGAAAGTCAAGAAATTGAGGGTATACGCTATCCCTACACTCAAAGTTTCTTGATATCGTGCATCTTGCAGCGATGTGCTGCGTGTAAGGCAGGTTCAACATGTGGGCGTGTTGCAAACTGTTTACAACGGTTTGCTGGCGAGCACGTGTGTAAGGCAGTGTGTGCGCATTTTAGCATGAATCAGCCTAGCTAACACCGTGTAAGGATGTGTGCGCGTGTAACACGGTGTAGGGATGTGTCTTGGCGTTTAAGTGACTGTGGCGTGTTTAAGCTGGTGTGCACATTGCTCCCCTCAGGAAACAGAGAGGAAACAGGAAACAACCAAAATACAGGAAACTGCCAGGGAATACTGCTGGAGTTAATTGGTGGAAACAATTACAAGCAGGCAATTACACAGGCAGACTAGAAGCCCAGCCCAGCACTTAAAACACAACAAAGAGCAGTGAAGGCTGTTTCTCACAAGAGATACTGCCAGAAACTAAGCTATCAGAATTGAAAACTGAAAAAGCTGAACTCAGAGCAGAAATGCTAGGGGCTGCCATGGCTATTATAATCAGGCATAGGCTAATTGCTGAGGGTGGTGACAATGCAGGCGTGACAGACAACCCAGAGTGAGGAGAAGGAGAAGAGTATACAGGCCCAGGGTCACCTACCATGGGTTACATGAGCTGGAGATAGTAGAGCTATAGAGTGGACAGAGAGCTCCTGCAGCAGATTGTTGAGCTGTGCAGGCCACACCTCCCACACAGAACCAACAGAGGGGAACCCATCCCAGTGGAAACCAAGGTATGTGTTGGCCTAAGAATACTAGCAACAGGTACCTTCCAGAGACCAACTGGCGATATGATGGGGATATCACAGGCATCAGCCTCCAGGGTACTGCATCAGTTCCTGGATGCCATGTCACCACATGTCAGTGATCATATATATGTCCCTAATGACCGTGAGGTTGTGGCCAGCAATATCGTCTCTTCCAGCAAATAGCGGGATACCCTGAGGTGCTGGGTGCAATAGACTGCACGCGCATCGCATCAAAGCACCAGCCGGTGAGCGGGTAGAGTCTACATTAACCGCAAGGGATACCCCTCCATCAACTGCCAGGTCGTGTGTGATGCCCAGGGCATAATAATGAATGTGTGTGCTGGCTGCCCTGGGAGCTACCACGATTCCTACATCTGGCATCTGACGCAGCTGTACCAATCATTTGCCAATGGGGACTTCCCACATGGACACCTAGTGGGGATGCAGGTTATGCACTTGAGCCATGGCTGATGACACCCATCAGAAATGCACACACACCTGAACAGGAACGCCACAATGAGGCACACGCACAAACACGTAATATCATAGGCGTGTGTTTGGGCTGCTCAAGTCACGGTTCGGTGTCTGGACACATCTGGTGGAGCTTTGCAGTACCCTCCAACTACATGTACCCAAATGATCATGATATGTGCTATGCTACATAATATGATCCCGCGGAAACAGCTGCAGCAGGACCAGCACAGGGCTGGGCCAAACATCCCCCACCATTGCCAAGGCCACCACAGGCAGGGGTGACTCGGAGGAGGAACAACCTGACCTTGTCCCAGTAGGCAGAAGGAGGCGTGCCCAGTATGCCCTGGCCTTGGCAAAGAGGCAACATAGCACATACGCTTGGTCAGTAGGAACACTGGGACTGATACCGCTCTGACTCACTCATACAGTAACAGGGATGCCTAACATGACACAACGGGCTTCCAAAGAATATAGGAGTGTAGTATGTGTATCCGACAGAGGTGGCCCTGCAGCACCACCTGAGGCATGAATGCCATGTGTTAAGTAATGTAATATCATGTACAATATGCACACCTGAGGACCCCAACTAACATCCATATCCACGCATATGACCCTGCGGAAACAGCTGCACGTCATACAGTGATGTACATGTGCAAAAACATGGAACAAGATACAAAATGAGGGTGTCTAGCAATAAATAGCATGGATAACCACACACCCATGTTTGTACCACAACAAGAAGCAACATGGAATAGCCATGGTCAAAAACCAATGGCTAAAACCGACTACTACTATATAGCCTGCTGCAGACCACTGTCCTAATAGCAGGAACTGCCCCAGGCCTATGTCCATAGGTTCATACTAGGCTATCTGCCCTAGGGCATTAATAAGCCTAGCCCAGAGTTTTGTGGCTTCTGCCACCCTGCAAGTTGATGGATAATATGCCCATTATTTTGCTGTGCCTCTGTCAAGCAGTGATACTGAGGTTATCCCTGGGGTATACCTGCAATCTCCCATCCATTGGTCAAGATCTCACTTGAACAAAGCCAGTGAGGTGCTCAGCCCCACATGTACCAGGATGTTGTTCCACAGCATATGGACTCTCTGGGTGATGAATCTGTCCTCCAGCACATCCTATTAATATCTGTGTTGAGGTTTAGGTCTCCTGCCCTTGTAGTTCTGATGGATGTAGAGGTCTTGAGGTGAAGCATGTTCATAAATTCTGGGTTGGACATAGCCTTGTATGTCAGGCACAGGTCACCTCTGAGCAGTCAGTAAGTGACTGAATACAGCTGGAATTCCTTCAGTCGGGCAGCATAAGAAATATGTTTGAGACCCTTTCACCTCCTGTCGAGGAATTTGTGGGCCCATCCAATCTGAATGGGGCAGTGTATGCAATCATTGGTGTGATGAGTACAGGGAACGATGACCTCCCTTGATCTAGATGTGAATCACTGCATGATGAGGTGGCCAATGTAGAAGGCCTTCCAAACTACCCTGGCAATGTGAGTGTCAAGCAAAGGTCACTGTCAACCTGGGTGCCCAGGTCCCTGATAACCTACGTTGTGCTTAGAGGATTGCCACCTAGATGGGAAGTAGTGGTAACCTTGTTCTTCCTGAAGGGTATGGCTATGCATTGTTTAGTGTTTAATGTAAGGCCATGGCCGTGGCACCAGTTATCTGTGTCTATGAGACCCTTCTGAAGGATGTCTGTGTCAGATGGGTTTCCAGCTATGCTTCCCAGTTTGCAGTCATCTTCAAACTTTGTCAGCCATAATCCTCCTGTGTTTGCTCGTACTTCTGAAAAGTAGATACTGAACAAATGTGGGCCCAGGACTGAGCCCTGTGGGACACCACTTGTGACAGCTCTGGAGTGTGAACTGGCACCAGCAACTTTGACCCTGTGTGTTCCGTCACTTAGCCAGTTTGCAACCCATGCTGTGATGTATGGGTTCACAATTAAGCTGGTGATTTTTCAATGATACCTGAGTGGGGTATTGTGTCGAAAGCCTTTGCCAGGTCAAGGTAGGCTGTGTGGACTGCCTTGCCCACGTCAATGGCCTGGGTGAGTGTTTTGAAAAAGTCAACCAAGTTTAAAAGGCATGATCTGCCCTTGACAAAGCCAAACTGGATTGGATCCAATGTCTGCAAGTCCCCTATGTCTTCATTTAGAATTCCCATTATAATCCTCTCCATAGCTTAGCAGAACAGGCTTGTCAAGCTGATGGGATGGTAGTTTCTGGGGTTGGTGGAGGCACCTCCTTTGTGAAGTGGGTCCACCATTGCTGTATGCCACTCCTTGGGAACATATCCTGAGGTGAGGCTAAGATTAAACAGCTGCCCTAACTGCAGGTGTAATTACTCATTGAGTTCATGGAGCACACAACTGGGGACACCATCTGGTCCCATGGATAAAGTGTTTTCTGCCTTGGATTGAGCAGTTCCCACCCCAGCAGTGGAGATGTTTGGGGGCTACAATCCTCTGGTGTACATACCCCCAGTTGGGGAGGGAGAAATCTGCACTGAACCTGTCAGCCAGTATGTTGCCAATGTCTGTAGGTGCAGTGATATCAACATTATTCTGAACTAAGTCTGAGCATATCTGGGAGTTTCCTCCCAGGTTTCAAACATAGGTAAAAAAGGCCTCATGATTGTCCCTGGAGTCCTGAGTGGGTTTACTCTCAAAACATGCCTCGGATGATTGTATGGGGAAACCCAGTGTTTTACTCACAATGAGTAGGGGTGCCTTCCCCCACGGATTACGCTCTATCTTGTAGTAGCTCCTTCCTTGTGTTGTACAGCTTGTTTATGGCTAGGGTCCACCAGACTGGATGCTTGCCTGTGGTACAAAGAGTCATTATTATTTGGGATTGCCTGAACCATGCAGTCCTGGAGGTGCTGGTAGAAGGCATTTCTAAGTGATACAGTGGCTTGGGTAATGGTGTCTGCTGGCCTGGGGGCCTTGAAAGAGACCACACCAGTCCTCAGAAATGTGAAGTCGGCATTTGAGAAGGTCTTCACCGTTTCATTTCCCATCTGGGGTGTGGGTGGGATGTGGACTCCCACTGAGAGTAGTCCATGATCTGATCTCACCAATGATGGGTATATGTCTGGTGTTGAACAGTGTGACCCCATGTTCGTGATGATGTGTTCTAGTATGTTGCCTCCACTTGAGGGGATTGGGACCAGTTGTTCCATGGCATTTCAGTGTATGAACTCTTGGAACCTTTGTGTTAGAGTGTTGTGGCATGATTAGTGATCCCAGTCTATATGTGGATAGTTGGAATCACCCAGTAGGATGGTGTTTGGAGATACATTTATCCCCTTCAGTGTTTGCAGGATAGCTGTGTGAGGTACCTGAGTTTGAGCGGGTGGCATGTAACATGCTACAAACTGCAGAGCAGTCTTGCCTACGGTCACTGGCACCTGGATGGTCTCCGATGCATCGTGTGTTGCCACCAACCATGAGGTGAGGGTGTCCTTGATGAATGTGGACACCCACCATCCTTCTTGGTGTTGTCGGGATGCTGGTGCCGGAATGCATGATATGAGGTAACACCCGATAGTGCCGGGGTGCTGTCAGAAGCTGTGAACCAGGTTTCAGGCACAGCACAGACATCAATGTGCTACATACTGAGAAGGGCATAGAGTGTGTGCAGCTTGAGGTTGAGACCTTGGGTATTGAGCAGCATTACCCTTAGTGTCTTTCCTTTACTGTGTTCTAGGGTGGTAGGTGTAGAATCTGAATCTTGCATAAAAAAGGCACAATGGGGTGGCAAGAGCATCATCTGAAATCCGGAAGCCCAGGGTGACAGGTGCAAGCCGTCCCTTGCAAATCACCGTGGCCTGTCCAGCATGTCATCCCAGGCAGACAGACATTGGACCCCCTTAGAATGACACCATAGTCTAAGCAAAATACTACAGCTGATCATCTTGTCTCTGTTTATGTGGCATCATACTTGGTGAAGGTAGGATACTGCCGAAGGTCAGGGTCATACCTGCCTGGCCTACATAATCAGAGGGATCCTCCATGTCTCTTTCCATGTAGTCCAGGGAGGTACATCTCAGGTCGTTCACACCAGCATGGATTATGACTGGGTCAGACCTGTACTTGCAGTTTAGTGACCTGAGTGCTTGCATTATGTGGTGGATTCCAGTGCCCGATAGGCAGCTTACTGTGACCTCCTCTGTACCTGATCTGGTGAGTGGGACATCAGTGTGTCTGACTATGGAGTCACCTATGACAAATGTGTCTGGCATTGTGTTTGGCCTTAAGGGCTGTGACTGTTTGGCACACCGACTCTGTGGTCAATGTGTTGCATGTGCTGTGCCCTGTGGAGGCAGTTGTGTGAGTGTCTGCTGTGGTGGCCACCGCCATTCTGGTAGACTTCTGATCAGAGCCTCCGAGTGTCTCTGTGTGTCTATGTGTATGATCTTAAGTTGTGACAGTGCCATGTGAGACTGGATTAAAGATGTGTGTGTGGTTACCTTCACCCTCTCTCTGGTCTTGCTAGTCCTATGTTGAGAGAGCTCAGCCTCCACTTTGGCTATATAGTTGCATCTCTCACATGTATGTGTGTTTTATGGCAGAAGGAGAGGGTTGTCAGTGTACATGAGGCAACTGTAACAGTGCCTCAATATTCCCAGGTTCACCAGCTGAGCAGGAGAGGACACTAGCAACTGATCCCTAGACATGCTAGAAGGAATAGACAAAACAATGTTGGAATACAGGGAGATATCAAGCCCCCAAGCCACATCATACTGTTTGATTGACAATAGCTACACATACACCAGTGTTTCATAGTGTCATAGTGTACTACTAGGCTATCTGCCCTAGTGCATGTATAAGCCTAGCCATAGTGATGTGGCTATTGCCACCCCTTATAGTGGTAATAAGTGTACAGAATAGATTCTGAATATTGTGCCTCTGACTTAGTAGTGACACATTATGACCCCCTTACGTAATTGAATAACATGACTGTGTCTCTGTCTAGTCTGTGCCTCCGTCTCATATGCAGTTGTCCAGATGTCTCCTGAAGAGAGTCAGTGAGGGACTCTGTCAAACTGGGATACTCTGCTAGAGTGTGAGATGCCTCTGAGTTATGACTCTGTCCCTCCAGCATGTCCTATACATGTATGTGCTGAGGTTCAAATACTCAGCTCTCATGGCTCTGGTGGATTTGGATTGCTTGCAGTGGAGTATGTCCACCAAATCCTGATTGGACATGGTCTTGTATGTCAGGCATAGGTCACCTGTAAGTATCTTGGTATGACACTGAACAAAGCTGGACTTCCTCTATTCTGGAAGCATATGACATGTGTTGAAGAACCCTGATCTTCATGGTAGGTACTTTGGTGCAAAGGTGCAAAAGGCAGGATCTGCCCTGTACAAAGCTGAACTAGGTGGGAACAAGGGTCCGTGGGTCAGTAATGTGTCTGTGTAAGAGCTCCATGACTCCTCCCATATCTTTGCAGACAAGGCTGGTTAAGCCTGTGTGGTGGTAGTTGCCATGGTCTGTGGAGGCATCCCCTTGTGGAGTGGGACCACTGTTGCCGTATGCCAGTGTTCAGGTACATATCCTGTAGCAAGACTAAGGTTAAATAGCAGTTGTATATATGGGTCCAGCCCTTCTGGAGTTCACATAGCATGCAACTGGAGATACCAGCAGGTCCCATGGATGCTGTGTACTTGTCTTTGCTGAGTGTGGCTCTCACATGGACATCCAAGATGACAGTGAGGTTACATACAGCAGTGATAACTATCTTGTTTTGGGGGTGAGGGAGGGGTAAATCGCACTGAAGCTGTCCGCGGAATGTTGCCAATATCTGTCAGGTCACTGGAATATATGTTGTTGTGTACCAACTCTGAGCATATCCGAGGGTTCACAACCAGGTGTCTGACATAACTGAAGAAAGCAGTGTGGTTACCTTCATTGTCTTTGGTGATTTATGTCCCCAAGTTGACCTTGCATGTCTTTATGAGATAATGTAGCTTTCTACTAGTGCTGATCACAGCTGTCTTCCCTTTTGGAGATGTAGCTCTGTCTTGCATTAGTAACCCTCATCTGTCATACAGTTTGTTTATGGCTGGGGTCCACCAGACAGGACACTTTCCCTTTGTGGAGAGGGTCCTGTTTTCAGTTGTGATTGTATGGTCCATGCTGTCTGACATCTAGCTAAGGGAGGTCATTCTGGTTCTGCAGTTATCTTTCATCAGCATTAGAAATGACCACAACAGCCCCTGTGGGTGTACCTCATGCACACACATCCAGCACCTGTAAAGTCCACAACAGTACCTCACCAGGAGTATGACAGAGCTGGAACACATGTAATGTGTAGTCTGATTAAACAGAGTGCAGCTCCACACACTGCCATGCTGTCCACCCAGATGCAAGCTGTGCCTGATGTAGAAAGCCATGTCCAAGCTGGAATCAATGCACATGCTGCACCTTGTACAATCTGAATGGCAGGGAGCTATGCACATGAGGGACCTGAACCCCAGCACTGACATATATAGGACAGGCTGTACTGCATTATCCAAAACACAGAAGCCACCCCACACATGAGTAAACTACCAGTACAGGTTGTCCATAGAGACACTGGTTGAGTCCCCTCAACAGGAATCCTAATGAGTGGATGGGAGATGGGAGGTTTACCCTGGGTATCAATGTTATGTCACAGGTAGACAGAGGCACAGTATACTAAACAAGACATATGACATGTCGAACTACGCACAATGTGTTGATGGACAAACACATTCTCCGACTAGCATTAGGTCAAGATACCTCTTGAACACAGCCAGCAAGGTGCTCTGCCTCAAATGGACCAGGATTGTATTCCACAGCATAGGGAGTCTCCAGTGATAACTCCATCCCTCCAACATGTCCAACATACATCCCTGCTAAGGTGTAAGTCACCTGCACTAGTGGTTCAGGTGGATCTTCTGAGTCTGAGGTGGAGCATGCCCATTAATCTCTGTTTGGACATGGCCTCGCATGTCAGGCACATGTCACCTCTAAGCAGACGGTATGTGAGTGAATAGAGTGTGAGTGTCTTCAATCTGGCAGCATATGACAGCTGTTGGGGTTCCTTGATCCTTTAGGTGGGGACAGTCAGGGTGTCTCCAATTGCTGCAGATGTTGGGTGAGATACAGCCAGAATAGGGCATTGACTCTATCACCGGTCTGATAAGTGAAGAGTACAGGGAGCAATGACCCACTAGATCTGGATGTGAATCCCATCCTGATCAGGTGGGCAATGTAGAAGGTCTTCCTAGCCACTTTAGCAATGTGAGTCTCAGAAGAATGGCGACTGTTAACCTGGGTCCCCAGGTCCATGATAACCTCCTCTGTGCTTAGAGGATTGCCACCTATATGGTAGCTTGGGGTCACCTTGCTTTTCCTGAAGGGTATGTCTACACATGTTGTGCACTCTGACTTCAGGCCATGGCCCTGGCACCAGCTATCAGTTACTGTGAGTCCCTTCTGAAGGATATCTGTGTGTGATGCACTGTCCACTATGGTGCCCAGTGTGCAGTCATCTGCTAACATTGTCATCCAAAGTCCTCCCATGTTGGCCTGTACTTCTGGGAAGTAAATGACAAACAATGGGGGCCAAGGACTGAGCCCTGTGTGACACCACCTGTGACCAGCCTGGAGTCTAACATAGTGCCAGCAACTCTAACCCTGTGGGTCCCGTCCTTAAGCCAGTTTGCAACCCATCTTGTGACATATGGGTTTACATTTCAGTTGTTAGGGTTTTCCACAATACCTGAGTGGGGTATTGTGTTGAAAGTGTTTGCAAGGCCAAGGTAGGCTGTATGGACTGCCTTTCCCCAACAATGGCCTAAGTGACCAATTTGAAGATGTCAACCCAGTACAAAAGGCATGATCTGCCCCTGACCAAGCCAAAATGGGATGGGTACAATGTCTGCATGTCCCCTATATCTTTGTTTATGAGCTCAATTATGATCCTCTCCATAGATTTGCAGACTACACTTGTTAAGCTTATGGGGCAGCAATTAACAGGGTCTGTAGAGGCACTGCCTTTGTGCAGATGTGCATAACTGGACCCTAACCAGGCTGTTGTGCACACTATGGAAATGTAAAGCAGTGATAGGACTAAAGCCCGGGATACTGACCACCACAGTGAAAGTACTGAAACACTACACTAGACAGTGCTACAGTGTTAGGTCAGTATGAACGGATGTTGACAATTGTGTGCAAAGTATCCCATGCAAAACCTGCAGGCACAGTATACTCCCTGTTTTGTTCACACAAAAAGCATTCGGACAGTAACTACACAACATGGCACAGAACACACAACCATAAACTGCAGGTATTTGTTGAAGGTCACACTCATCCACAAATGTGATGGGCTGCAGAGTTCAACATATGTAAAGCCCACACTGGGCATGCTCACACACTTAGATAAATGAGACATCTTTCACACAACATGCCACAGGAAGGCTGAACTGGGCATGCTCACACACTTGGTCCAAATGTTACCCCTAGCAAATGTGAAAACACACCAGAGGATGCTCATCCCCTTTCTAGACACTGATCATGTAAGCACCCTATAAGTATATTGGAGAAAAGGATTCTCTCAGTAATCCGAATAGCGCCATGCTAATGTGTCCGTCTGTAGTGTCATAACATAGTTAGGTAGGGGTTTGAATCCAGCAGGTGGCAAGTGTGTGTGAAGGGGGTAAGTGTGTCTGTAAGTGTGTATGAAAGAAACATCCCTTTTGGCAACTGGGAAAACACACCACAGGATGATCATTCCACTTTCTAGACTCTGATGATGTCAGCACCCTATAAGTATATTGGAGAAAAGGATTCTCTCAGTAATCCGAATAGCGCGCCGTGCTAATGCGTCCGTCTGTAGTGTCCTAACATAGTTAGGTAGGGGTTTGAATCCAGCAGGTGGCAAGTGTGTGTGAAGGGGGGTAAGTGTGTATGAAAGAAACATCCCTTTTGGCAACTGGGAAAACACACCACAGGATGATCATTCCACTTTCTAAACTCTGATGATGTCAGCACCCTATAAGTATATCAGGGGAAAGGAAATTCCCCAGTAATGCAAATAGCACGCTGTGCTAATGCGTCCGTCTCTAGTGTCATAACATAGTTAGGTAGGGGTTTGAATCCAGCAAGTGTGTGTGAAGGGGGGGTAAGTGTGTGTGTAAGTGTGTATGAAAGAAACATCCCTTTTGGCAACTGGGAAAACACACCAAAGGATGATCATTCCACTTTCTAAACTCTGATGATGTCAGCACCCTATAAGTATATCAGGGGAAAGGAAATTCCCAGTAATGCGAATAGCTGTGCTAATGCGTCCATCTCTAGTGTCATAACATAGTTAGGTAGGGGTTTGAATCCAGCAGGTGGCAAGTGTGTGTGAAGGGGGGTTAAGTGTGTATGATTGATATATCCCTTTTGGCAACTGTGAAAACACACTACAGGATGCACATACCCCTTTCTAAACGATATCACAATTATGTATGGCTTTTGATTACAGACATGCCATGTGTGTTGTGCACACACAGAATGCCCATGTGTGGGTTGTCCCTCACAATAATGCATGACATTGATTACACGGTTATGGCAATGAACACATGCTGTATGTGTGTGCCAAATACACATATGTACCTGTAACTTTCAATAGTTACCATGTGTGATGCCTGCCACATGTGAATACATGGTATTTGCACAGGGTAACATTATGACCGTGGTCTTCTGTGCAGATGCTGCATGTGGGATGTGTATATACAGTGTGAGATGTAGATGCTATCAGCCTAGTAGTGAGGGATGCACACCTGGTCTGGGGCATAAAGTCTACATGTTGTTAATGTACAGGAGCTGCATGTTCTCACCTGTTGTGGGAGTGGTAAGACAGTATTCCATAGCAATGCAGTGACTGCATGCTAAGAACCATTCAGCTAGGGTGTTGTAGCTACACTTATTCATTAGCATTCATTAATTTGTCGGAATCCCTGGTGAGGGTCTGATGCCAACCAAGGTCAGGGGTCTACCAGCCTGTGTCACTTGCTCAGTGATCCCTTCCATGTTCCCTATCACGTATCCCAGTGAGCGACATCCCACATCAGCTGTGGTGGCATGGACAATGACTGAGTCATGTGTCCATGCATCTGACTGACTTGTATGTTGTTGTTACAGTTTGGCCATGTGTTTCCATCTCATACATGTGATGTACATCAATGGGTAGGGGATAGGGTTGACTGTGTACATGTGGCAGCTGTGACATTACTACATGACACACATATTCCACAACTGTACCATAGAGGTGACTGACAACTGACCTTTGCACATGCTACCGGAGTATTGAGATTACCTTGGTGATTGACAGCACATAGGGCCAATGGTGAAAAAGAGACATAGGTCCATAGGTTCGTACAGGGATATCTGCCCAGGGCATGTATCCACCTAGCCAGAATGTGCGTGCCTTTCAACATGCATTGTGAATCTGTCTTGCTATGCCCTTTTCCAAGGTTAGTATACTGTGCCTCTTTCTCACAGTGACACATAAGTGATACCCAGGGTAACCCTACAATGTCACATCCAGTCATTAATATCGCTCTTGAAGATAGTCAATGAGTCAGTCCGCCTAACCTCTATTGGGATAATAATCAGGAATGAAGGGAGCCTCTGAGTTGTGAATGTGCCCCTCCACCATGTTCTATGTATATCACTCCTGAGGTTCAAGTATTTCCAGCGTGTATCCTGGTGGGATCTGGATATTCTGAGATGCAGCATGGCCATTACGTGAGGGTATGACCTGGCCTTCTATGTCAGGCACAGATTGCCTATGAAGAGGCAGTATGTCACTGAGTAGAGCTGCTGCTACTTTAACCAGTCAGTATGTGGCATCTGTTTGAGCACTTTGATCCCCTTGTCGAGGTACATATGTGGTAGCCACAGTTGCTGCACGTGTCTGGTAAGGTGCATGCCGACAGGTTCATCATAGTCAATTATGGGCATGATGAGGGATGAGTAAAGGGGCACAATGTCCTCCCCTGGCCTACATGTGGATCCCATGATGATGTGGCCCATATAACATGCTTACTTAACCACTTTGTCCATGTTGTTGTCAAATGGTAGAATGCTATCAACCTGCGTACCCCAAGGTCCATAATTCCTTGGTCTGCACTTACTGGATTAACACATGTGTGGTACATTGTGGTCACTTAGTGTTTGACAAAGGGGATGACTATACTCTTTCTGTCATTCACGTTGAGGCCATGGCTGTGGCACAAGTCGTGTGTTTGCAAGAGTCCCATTTGGAGGATGCGTGTGTTAGCTGTTGAGTTGATTATGGTGTTCGGTCTGCAGTCACCTGCGACTTGCTGTGCCACAGTACTTCCATGTTGGCCTGTACCTATGACAAATATATAATGAACATGACAGCTCCTAGGGCTGTGCCTTGTGGGACACCACTTGTACCAGGTTGGAGGCTGACATGGCTCCAGCAATTCTACCATGTGTGTTCTGCTCTTGAGCCACTGTGCAATACCCATAGTGACATAGGGGTTATTATGTACACTGGTGAGCTTCCCTAGAATGCACAAGTGGGGTATTGTATCCAAGGCTTATGCAAGGTCCAGGTAGGCTGTGTGGACCTCCTACCCCTTGACAGTGGCCTTGGTGACTGTTTCAAACAAAGCAAACAGGTTTGATAGGCAGGATTTGCCATTGACAAAGCCAAACTGTGTATGGTGACATGTCTGTAGGTCCACAATATCTAGATATGTGAGGTTCATGATGATCCTTGCCATAGCTTTGCAGACAAAGCTAGTCAGACATATGGGGCGAGTAGTGTCCAGGATCCGTGACAGCACCACCTGCATATTGAGGGACCACTGTTGCTGTATGCCACTCTCTGGCCACATATCGTGTATTAAGGCTGGGATTGAACAGTGGTGTTATGTCTGGGTGTAGCTCTTCTTGTGGTTCATGTAGGACACAGCCTGGGACACTGTCTGGTCCCATTGATGCAGTGTTTATTGCTTTGGGAAGGGCATCTCTTACCTGAGCATCTGTGATGTCAGGGGGGGAAGCACTGTGCTGCGAGACATATGTTCCCTTTGGTGTGGTGGGGAGAGAAGGCAGCATTGAACCTGTCCACTAGGATGATGGCAATGTCTGTGTGTTTTATATTTTGTGTGACATATTGTATTACCTCTGAGCATATCTGGGTAGTACCACTCAGGTTACTAACATAACTACAGGCAGCCTTGTGATTATCCTCAGTGGCTTGTGGAATCCTCTCTCAAAGATGGCCTTAGACAATCATATGGGTGCCTGTAGTTGTCATCCAATACTCATCAGTGGTGCCTTCACATTTTGGGAGGTTGTTGTATCATGTAGTGGCGCCATCCTTCTATTGTATAGTGTGTTTATGGCTGGTGTCCGGCACCCAGGACATCTGCCTTTGGAGAATTGGGAGACACAGTGGTAGTAGATATCCATCTTTATTCCTTCCTGGTACCTCAGCTATTCGCCATTGAAGGCGAATAGCTGAGGTACCAGGAAGGAATAAAGATGGATATCTACTACCACTGTGTCTTCCTTTGAATTTGCTGGTGTATTGCAGTTTCTAAGTATCTAAAGTTTGTCTTTAGTAGTGTTTGTCTTTTTGGAGAATTGGGTCATGCTTTCATATGTGGCTTCATGATCCATGCATTCCTGAATGTGTCCACAGAATGACTCTATACAGGTATCTGCAGTCTGGTCCATATTTTCAACAGGCCTTGGGCCTTTGAAGGTTTCCACATCATTTATGAGGGGTGTGCACTTGCTTGACATGAGCTGTTGACAGACGTGCCGGCCTCCAGACAGAGCAAGGGGAGGGTCACAGTCAGCTACCTGTTGGGACGTACCTCCCTGGACCACATGGAAAGAGACACAGAGGAGCTCTTACAGCACCCTCTCAAACTCAGGTCTCCCACACAGCCTTCATGCTGACACAGGAGAGTTTAGATTACTCTGCAAACACCATCATACTGGGTGATGCCAGCTACCCAAACATAGACTGTGAACATTACACAAGCCACAATACCCAAGCTCTAAGGTTCCCATTGATCGGACATTCTTTGGCTATGGAACAGGTAACCAACTTTCCCACAAGAGGGGCAGATATAGTAGAGCTGATCTTTACAAACATGAGTACAAACTGCTCACCACTGGGAGTATATCCCTCATTGTTGCAATCAAACCATATACTAATCACACTGGAGTTCTGGATCCCCACATATGCAAACCTCCAACACATCGATGTGTGTGTGTGGGAAATGTCCCTATTAGCAACCGTGACAGTATGGTACAGGATGCAGATCCCCCTTTTGAAACAGTGATGATGTCAGGACTGTATAACTATATCACCTGTAGTAAAGTCCTCAAGTAATTTGCATAGCGCTCTGCTAATGCGTCTTTCTTCAGTGTCATAACGTAGTTAGGTAGGGGTTTGAATCCTGCAAAGGGAATGTATGTGTGTTAGTATGAGTGTGGTTTATGTGTGTGCACTATGCTGGGAGGGTTAACTGCCTTTTGCCAACTGGGAGAACACACTACAGGGTGCACATCCCTCCTCCTACACACAGATGATGTCAGCACCCTCTAAGTACAGCATTAGTAAAGATTTCTCCAACTACTGCAAATAGCACACTCTGCTAATGTGTCTGTTTCTACTGTCATTGCACAGTTAGGTATGGGTTTGAATCTTGCAAATGGAAAGTATGTGTTTTACTGTTGGTGGGGTTAGTGTGTGTGCACAATGATGGGGTGGGATGTGGCTTTTGCCACATGGGGCTATGCACTGCAGGGTGGTCATTACCCTTAACAAGCAGTGATGTTGATAGCACCCTATACAAACAAAACTACAAAACAGAAGGTGGTGGTACTGATAACACATGTAAGGTAACACTTCTTCAAGTAATGTCCACAAAACGGAGTAGGATAATCAAACAATTCTTTTATTCTATACAGACAACATGACAACTAACTGCCAGTACTCAGTATAGTGTTACATGCTACTGTAACACGCACATGTACCCGAATATACCTAGATAGTGTTCTGAAGCCTGAATGTGGCAAGTGTGTGGATGTGGGATGTGTCTGTGTGCATTTCCGTATGGGAAACATGTTTGCTGTGGCAATCAGGGTACTACAGTACCTGATGCACATTACATCTTCCAACTGATGAGGTTGCCTGAACCCTGTGAGTACAGGTAGAGAAGGGGATGCCAGAAGTAAACAACATAGTGCACTTCTGAAATGTGTACCTGTCATGTATCAACAGCTACTCATGTAGGGTGATAAATAATGGGAATGGCAGGTGAGCGTGTGCATGTATAAATGCATGTGTGACAGAACAGATACATGTAGCTGAATCTACATAACAGCACAAGATGCGCATTGCCATAGTCAATGTTAGCATGTGATGGTGTGCAGCTGGTACACTTTAAGTAGTATGGGTGCAGATAACAATTGAGGACATTCATACAGTTACTGCAGCAGAACTGCTGGGATATACACACATTTATACTGCAACAGTCAACAGTTACCAACATGTTACTACTTATACACATCTATGTAGTCTGTGCATCAGCAACGTGTTTACCTTTACCTGCACCGATGTTGTAGTATGCAGGAGGTGGCACAGTGTCATCATATGCACAGGGTGTGGGTTAGGTATGCCCAAGCCGGCCACTGGTAACACCAATTGACATGTGTGTGTATGTGTGTTTGTGAGGGGCAGCAGTACAGGGTGGACCGTTGTTGGTGCAGTGTGTGTGTGTATGTGTTTGCCCTAGGTGTTAGGTTTTCAGGTTTCTGCATGTGTGTAAGCACGCACACAGTCCCACATAATGGCTGCCATGTACAGGGTTTTGTGGACAGCCACAGACTGCACCTGTCAGGTCATCCAGATCAGTGTCTGTGGGCACGGACACGGTACCTGTGCCTGGCAGGGGTGCTACGGGCCATATCCGGTACTAACCCAGACTGGGTACTGTCATCGGAAGCAGGGGTGTGTTGACTGGACACAGTTCCCTGTTGGGACTGTCCAGAGCCACGTGCACGTGGTCTCCTGGGGCGTCTGAATGACAGCACAGACCCAGCATTGCTGGGGCTGGTGCTGGCACTTGAGGCGCGCGAGTGGGCCCGTTGTCGCATGCCACTGCCAGCTGGTGCTCTTGCTGGCATACGCCACGCCGACGCCGCAAACGCACACCATCGCCCTGGCCCAAGGACATCTGGTTGTGGAGGAGCTGTTCTATCCCCCGACAACGCCTGTCAACGACATCTGTGAAGTTACGGATAGCATTCGCAACATCATGCATGCTGTCTGTCATGGCTATGCGACATGCTCTCAGCTCCCTCAGACCCTGTCTGGTGTACCTTTCCATACGTGCCTGTGCCTGCATGACAGTTCTAAACATAGTGGAGGTTGACATACCTCCTTGGGCACGTCGGCCAGAGGCAGTACGGCCACGGATGCCCCCACGAGAACCCATGGGCGACTGTCTGCGTGGTACCATTGGAGGCCTCTGCACATGGCTGCCTTGTGAGGATGCATGTACCACAGGTACCACATTACCCTGATCTATGCCCACTGCTGACTGTCCATCACCTAGGGACAATGGTGACAAAGGATGTAACGGCAGGATGACTGTGCGCATTGACGGGTTGAAAGCTGTGTACTGTCAATTGGCTGACCAATGGCGGACCCAGACACACCTTCCTGCACCATTACAGACATTTCATCATCATCAGTACCTGGGGCACAAGATTCAGGTTCCCTGCTGCAGGTCACCAGAGCAGCACCAGAACCTACGGAGGAAAACATGGAACACAGATTACAGTCTCAATACATATTTGAAAGAGATGCACTTCAGTACTAATGCACACATTCAGAAATGGACACATGCACTCATGGACACTAACACACATGCACACTTGGGCACAGGCACACTTGCACACATGCACACCCCACAGTAAACACACACATCAGTACCGTGTTACACTACTCAATTTACTATCTGTCAATTACAGTTATTGTGAACACAGTCACCAGCATGTCTACTACAGAGTTACACTACTCTTCCTAGTTTTATAAATTGTTTTACAGATAATTTTAAAAGACTCACCAGCATGTATGGCCTGCCTCATTGCTACATGGGAGGGACCTGGAAGTGTGAAGAGAGTAATGTCAGTGGGCACATGTGTGCCATTCATTTTGCACATGATACAGTACAGTAGTACACTAGTTCCCTTATACACATCAGCTGCACATCATGTCTGTATATATATCATGATGACAGATACATACCACATGCACACCTTATATGCATGAAGTAACAGCACAGAACAGTCATATGTACATACCAGGAGTTAACTCTAATCTCACCCTTACCTCTCTTCAAACGTCAACTCAAACTGTACTTCCAAAACCACTGGCTTTGTTCTTCTTGGAGTCCAGGCTAACGTCCCTCTCCTACCCTCTCTTCACCTTTAACCCCTCATTGTGCATAGAAACTAGCTTCTACCCTGTTTCTTTCACCTTGATGTCCTTCTATGCTCTGACCTACTTCTCCCATCCCTCCCACCTCCTCTTGACTGTCTTCCTTCTTTTCCTCACTTCCCTTCTTGACTCCTGCCTCTTCCATATCATTGTATCTGTCATACTCCTTCTACTTCTCTACCCTTCTGAGCCCTAACTATTATGTATATGGCTTTTGCCTTATTGCATAACCATTATGCTTTAGGTAGGATTGCTTTGAAACCAACGGTACATTGTGTATGACTCTAAACTGTTTGGCTTCCTTACATGTATGTTGATTTAATTAACAGGCTGGTGTACAATTCTATTATGTTGGCTGTCTGTAATGACAACTTGTCTGTCTGCCTTTATTACGTTATGTGTGGAGCTTTTCTCCACAGGCCTCTACTGAAAATGAACTTATATCCAGCTAGACTATCTGGGTCAACAAATGTAAAAGTAATAACAATAAATGAATATGGCATCTTACCTGCACGCCGCTGTCTTGCTGCTGTGTGGATCCAACCTCCATCAGGATGCATGATGGTTGCTGTTGTTCTGGGGCTGGATCCACAACACTTAGCAGTAGCCCCTCCTGTCTGGTGAGGGGGATGTGGCCACCCCCACCTGTGGCAGCCTGTTGCCTGCGGATATCTGCAGCACGCTGGCGGACATTTCTTATCAAATCACTGCAGTGATGTCTCACCTGCTCATATGTCCTATCATGCATGCCAACATCATTTATCCTGCTAACAAGGTTTTGCCACAGTGCAGACCTCTCCTGCTGATTCTGGGTGGTGCGTGAGAACAGGATGGCATAGTCACGCACCAGGCTCTGGTGGATCCCGCCATCCTCTGCAGCAGAGTAGGCAGGATTCCTTTTAGGTGCCATGTCTATCTGGAAAGGTACACAAACAGGTTATCAGCATAGTATCTCAACAATACATGGTACACATTCTATACAGGGAGTGTTAACTTCTACTTATTACTGATTGGTTAAAACCTGATTACAGTGTAGCTATCATTCTATGTCATTTGTACTAAGTACTTGGCCTTCAGACCAGTTGTTTTACATTAGGGAGGTTGGTGGCAAGCACTGTGGTGGCAGGACACATATCTTTCATCCATTGAAGTTGGGAACTGCTGATTGTGGGCCCAGTGTACAAGTGTATTACTTCTGGTATGGGCAGTTGGCCTTCAGGCCAGTTATTTAACATTAACGAGGTTTGTGGTCTGCACTCATGTGTGACAATAGGCTGTACTCTGCCATTCATAGCTGGGGACATCTGGTTTCAGGTTTATAGTGCCTGCATGTCTGAGCTGTATCTTACTGACATTGCTACACCTTGTTTGTTGTAGCAAACACTACATCCAGGCCTCCTGCATCTACCTTTGTTTATATGCTTGTTATCTGTTAGCTTGTTATTTCACTGGTATGCTACTTCCACATAGTACACATCTTTGCAACACATCTGTGACTCACTACTGTTATCTGCATTGCTTACTGTACGCATTTCCATGTTACACATGACAGCAAGTGACTGCTTGTCATTGTTGCATTTACTTCATTGTGACACATTGCACTTAGGTTACCTGGCATTTGCTCACTGACGCTTTTATATCAGTCAGCAGTTGTAGGTAATGTCAGTACACCCTCACTCCCCACTGGACCTTGTTTTCAATCATTAGTGATTACAGAGTTCACAATAGTATTCTAGCATGTCCAGAGGTCAGTTGTCAGTTCCCTCCTCAGTCCAGCTGGTGAGTGTGGTACTCCAGAGACAATGTTAGAACAGATGCATGTACACAGACAACCCCCTCCTCCTAACAACAAATTCAAACTCATGTGAGTGATGCAACCATATACCAGACTGGAGGCTAGGCTCTGTCTACTCAATACCGCCATAACCAGTCACGTGGCAAAGGGGATCACTCACTACACTTCCAGTCTCACGTAGACCTACCACAACAGCGGACCTAACACATGATCACACATGATCATACTTGTAGGCTCAGACCACAGCTCTGCCTATGCAGCAGAGACCTCCTAAGCAGACATCCAGGCAACCACTACCACATAAACGAACATGTGCAACACATATCACACAAAGCCAATGTGCTGAACACTCACAGCCATTAACAGTTAACACCACACCTCATACACCTGTACTAGGTGCCTCTATCATCAGGCACACTCACATCACGCTCACCAGGCTTAACGAGGTGAGGGTCACGGTGTGCAGCCTGTCAGGCACTATGACCTGCCACATAACACAAACAGTCAGGTAACCCCAAGGCAGGTACAGGTATGACTCAGTCAATGTCCATGCTGCTGTGAATGGCCTGACACATTCCTCCCTGGACTACATGACATGAGACATTACAGAGCTCTCTGAGCACGTAGTCGAGACAGTTTGACCCTGACCTTGAGTAGCATCCTACCCTCACCTAGAACAATGCCACAATATCAAGGCACGATGATCCCTTCCAACAATTGACTGACATACTGGTGTCATTCACAGGTGTGCCAATGCCTGCCATCTTGGGGTGGTATGCTTTGCTAGGGACAGCTTGCACCTGTCACCACAGTCCTATTGACATTTGGCGGAGCCTCCTGCTACACCCATAGTGCCTGTATTAGGCAAGGCTCATAAGGCAAACCCACATCCATTTGTATCACAAAGGATGAGGAAGTAAGAGTGATGCTACTCAACACTGGACGTCTAGACCCAAGGATGCACGCACCAAAACCCTACCTAGCATTCTGGACATCGATATCTGTGCAGTAACATGAACCTGTTTCAGGTTTCACAGGAGCACACCAGTACTACCACATTATAGCTGTTACCATTCTTGTCGGCCACAACACTTGAACAAGGGAGGGGAGTATCAGTATTCAATGCAGATTCCCACCTCCACATTGGTGGCACAGTACAACATAGGTGTTAGGCCATTGAGTACAGAAGACGAGTTGGGGACCTTGGGAAGAAACATGGTAGCGGTCTGTCATTTGTCTACCACATGGCCAACGTGGATTGACAGACATGTTATATAGCCCAGCTAATCATGACTGATTCACATGTATGGCAGGGGAGGTCATTGTGCCTCTGTACTCATCCATCATCAGGCCTATAATTGCGTACAATGCACCTTTTGGGATGTACCTAACCAGACACCTACAGCAACTGGTACAGGACAACAGTACATCATCAAGGGGATGCAATGGCTCACACAGATGTCATATGCTGCCCAGGTAAAGTGAATCCAGCTGGACTCAGTGGCATACTGCCTGTTCAGAGGCAATCTGTGCATGCCATATACAGCCATGTCCTACCTAGCAGTAATGAACGTGATGCACCTCAGGCAATCAGAGTCCCATACAGCCACATGCTCAGGAGAGCTGGACCTCAGCACTGACATACATGGACATGCTGGAGGGGCATATTCCTAACCGAGAGGCTCCTTCACTCTGTAATGAGCTCACACTACTGGTTAGGCAGAGTCCCTCATTGACTCTCTTCCATAGGAATCTGGATGAGTGGATGGAGATCATAGTTGTACCCCAGGTATCACTTCTATGTCGCTGTTAGACAGAGGCACAGTATACTAAAGTCGGACAAGGGCATAGCAGCATAACTTGTGATTGGGTGGCAAAGACAAACACATTCTACTAGGCTTACCAATGCCCTAGGGCAAATAGCCTAGTATGAACCTATGAACTGTTCATTCTCAACTGTTTGAGCTCATTACAGAGTGAAGGGAGCCTCTCAGTTAGGAATTTGCCCTCCAGCATGTCCATGTATGTTCTGTTCAGTCGCCACCGCTTGCTCAGAGGTGACCTTTGCCCAACATACAAGGCCATGTCAAACCCAGATTTGATGAATATGCTTCACCTAAAAAAATCTTGTTCCATCAGACCCACAAGGCCTGGAGACTTAAACCTCGACACGGCTATTAATTGGACTTGCTCGAGGGATAGATTCATCACCCAAAGACTCCTATGCTGTGGAACAAAATCACGGTATATGTGAGGCAGAGCACCTCGGCCTTGTTCAAGAGAAATCTTGACCAATGGATGGGAGATCGCAGATATTCCCCAGGGATTACCTCAGTGTCACTGCTCGACAGAGGCACAGCAAAATAATGGGTATGGTTCCCCATACTAAAGGGGTGGCGTAAGCCACAAAACGATGGGCTAGGCTTGTAAATGCCCTCGGCAGATAGCCTAGTATGAACCTATGAACATGTGTGTACTGCTATAGTACATCTGCCATATGTTGCATGTGTGTGTGTTGTGGGGATGCACAGGTAATGGCCAGATACGCCTGCACAGGTGACACGCCTGACACATTCTGGGTGTTCATCCATACATACTGGATGTGTGCTGCCATCCAACCCTGTGATGTGGACACACATTACTCAGCCTGGATATACATATCTGAACAACACCACAAGCACAGTACACTACCTTGCTATGTATGCATGTTATTACACAGTTATTCAGTAGTTATGACAGTGATGCTATCCATGCAGCCCACTGGGCCAGTGGAAGCCACAACACACACCGCCAGCACCTTTGCATATGCTTACCACAGACATCCCACATACTGCATGTGCTGTGCACACAGTTATCTAACCCAGAACAACTGCACACCACTTATTAATCCTGTCCAGTGGACTACAGATACAGGCATATTGTATAACAATAGTAGGAGGCTACTGCAGCACAGGGCAGATTCACATGACGGAAGGCATCTGTTGTCTGCAGTGTTAAGATGCTTCACATTCACCAAATGCACAGATATTGCCAACATTGTTGCAGACAGTTTAGGTGCAGGTACCCCCATTGTCCTACACACGTGTTATTAGTTATCCCAGATGACTGTAACCTCCCTATCCTCTCACATGTCCAGGTGAGAGCCACCCTCATCATTGCAGAACACATATCATCACTGTTACGAAATGGTATCCCTGGATGTGTGCTACATTCACCCCTGGAGGACATAGCACCACATGACAGACTGATATTAATCCCTGGCCATACTACAGGATATGTACCTGAACAGTGCCATACATACACAGTGGTCCCACACCAATGAGGAGGAACCTCTACTGACCCTGGGAACTACTGCATCATATGCACAACTGGCCTTGTGTTCTAAGCTATGGAAGTGTTAGTTATGGCCCACATGTACAACAATATTACATATGTTTATATTTCATGACTATCTACACACAACCTATCTCATGGACATACCTATAGATAGTGAACTATGATACATTTGGAGGTGTCACAGTATACACAGGATTAACCTGCTACTTTGCATTACCTGTGTTTGTGGCAGCTGTTGGTGTGTCACTGGTGCTGCTTGAAGTTTGCTGCTGCTGCTGCTGGTTTTGCTGCTGGCTGTCTTTATTTCTGTTTTGTTCTCTCTCTGTCTCTCTCTCTCTCTCTTTCTGTCGGTTTTGTGCAATGAATGTATTGCATGAGTGTAGTGTGGGTACTCATTGCTTTTGTAGGTATCTGCATAGGTCCATGTGATGGCCTCTGCACCAATTGTAAGGCAGCATTTGCTAATTGCATGCAGCTGGGTGTGTACTGATTGCATGTCTCACTGTGATTTCAGGACACTGCTATAAAAGGGTATGTGAGATAGGCGTTGCCCTTTCAGATTGTAGGGCGTGGACCATGCTGGTATGCTGTTGACAGTGTTTTGTGAGTGTGAAGGTTAGTACATCTACCATGCTTCATGCTGTGTTGTAGATTCAGGTTGCTGCATTTATCTTGCCTGTTCCCTATAGTGAGTGTGTATGCATACTGACACCTACAACTATATGTCATATGTATTGCTATATAAATATATATATATCTGTGTACATATACATACTTTCATATATGTACATTAGTTGACATTATTGGGTACAAGCTAACAATTAGCAGGGCTGTTTCTGTTAACACTACACTAGTATGGGAACCCAGTAATTGGGACTATAAAAGTCTGCATGACATGCTTTGGGTAGTAGACATACTATATTGCCTTTATCTTCATTCCTACTATTACATGTTCCACTTATTTAGCACTATATTCCTGTATGAGAGTCATGGCTTAGTGGTAGGTCATACAGACTAGTGTTACAATGGTCTTGTGGTAGGGCCTACTAGTATGCTCATATTCTGCTTTTGAGTTGAGTATAGGGCCTATCAATCAAAGTGCTGGAGGCACCTTTAAGCAGTTAAAGGGCTTAGTAGGTCTCACAGGAGCCAGGCTGTGTTGCAGATTCTGGTTGCTGCATATATCTTCATTGTTTCCTGTAGTGAGTGTGTATGGCTACTGAGACCTACAACTATATTTCATATGTATTAATATATATTTATATATATGTATGTGTAGATAAACATACCTTCACATATGTACATTACCTTACGTTACTATGTACAAGCTAACAGGTAGCAGGGCTGTTTCTGTTCACACTGAACTAGTATGGGAATCCAGTAATTTGGCCATTAAAACTCTACCTGACATGCTTTGGATAGTACATCTCCTATATTGCCTTTATACTGATTCCTACTATTACATGTTATATTTATTTTAGCACTGTGTTCTTGTGAAGCAGGCATGGCTTAGTGGTAGGTCATACAGACTAATGTTACCAAGATCCTGGGTTGACTGACAGTGGGAATTTTTTACTTTGCAAACTTTCAAACTGAGTACAGGACTTGTCAATCAAAGTGCTGAGGCCACCTTTAAGCAGTTAGAAGGGTAAGTAGGTCACACAGGGGTCAGGCTGTGTTGCAGATTCAGGTTGCTGCAATTATGTTCACTGTTTCCTGTAGTGAGTGTGTATGGCTACTGAGACCTACGACTATATTTCATATGTATTAATATATATTTATATATGTATGTGTAGATATACATACCTTCACATATGTACATTACCTTACATTATTATGTACAAGCTAACAGGTAGCAGGGCTGTTTCTGTTCACACTGAACTAGTATGGGAATCCAGTAATTTGGCCATTAAAACTCTACCTGACATGCTTTAGATAGTACATCTCCTATATTGCCTTTATACTGATTCCTACTATTACATGTTATATTTATTTTAGCACTGTGTTCTTGTAAAGCAGGCATGGCTTAGTGGTAGGTCATACAGACTAATGTTACCAAGGTCCTGGGTTCGAGACTGACAGTGGGAATTTATTTTTCTTAGCAAACTTTCAAACTGAGTACAGGACCTGTCAATCAAAGTGCCATAAAGGCACTTTTAAGCACTTTAAACCAGGTCTGCGCTTTGCTGAGCTCACGACAAGACTGGCGGTGAGCTCCGCTAACACAAGCACACCAGCTAATTTCTTTGAAAGAAAAGAAAAGGGGTGACAGGAAAGTGGTGAAAAAGGGGTCACAAAGAGGGTAAGACAGTAGGGAAACAAGCGTGGGATTTGCAGGAGGGATGTAGGTAAGGCCCATAGATGCCCATGTCTTTGGCAGCAACAGCTGTGCATTTCCATGTATTTTGGTGAGGCATTGGAAACCTTTCACCCCTGAGAGAGGTGTCAGGACAACATTGATAGTTGTTGTAGAGCCAATTGTAATTAACTGTTTCAATGTCAAGCAGACATGTGTGCGACATGGACAGCTATGTATGGGGCGTAATTTTTTTGTGGGTACAGAGTGCCCTTTTTTTTTTTTTCACGTGAGAGTGGTATGTCAGGTGAAGGAAGTCGGTATAGCTGGGGAGGTAGGTTGGGTAGGTTAACAGACAAGACAGACAAGACGCATACAGGGGCGTGTATGACACGTGGGAGTTACACAATTGACGGGACGGAGGTTGGGATTTCCAAGACGCATGAGCCCACAGATGGCAACAGTGGAACTGATATCCCCACCCATAGGCAGTTGCCACTGTTCCTTCACAGCCCAGGACGGGGCTGTGCTGGGGCTGTGGCGGGCAACGGCGGGCCGTTAGCTGTGCCACACGAGCCTCGAGCTGGCGAGGGGCCCAAGAACAGTGTCTTGGATCTCCCTTCGCACCACAGACCGGACACCGCTGAGGGTGAGTGGGCCGAACCCCTCCGGCCACACTTGCAGAGGGGACGGGCCCCATCCCTGCAGCGCTTCCACCCGAAGGTGGCACAGGGCCACCGGAGGGTCCGCCTGGGCACTAGTGCCAGGTGCAGTCACCAGCTGAGGTGGGAGAGGTGGGTCCGCTGGGACCTGCCTTCCCAAGCGTTCTAGGTTTGTGAGTAGTTATGTTAGTTTGGGTTAGTGGCATTGTATTCCATTCAGATTAGTTGTAACAGCATGCATTGGTATTCCCATCAAACAAACACCCAGATATTAACACCATTGAACAAGGGGCATATCAATATCACATGCATTATTTGAACAGAAATACACAGTCAAACAACATGCAGGGTTGATTAATGGCAACAGGCCATCAGATTTGCAGGTATGAACAGGGCACATGCACGAACAGACATGCATATATTTTGAAACGGACAAATGTCCATGATTAATGAAATGTTCACATACCATTATTTAGTGGGTGTTGTTATATGGAATTATAGGCGTGGGCGATAGAAAGTGATGACACATTCATATGTTACACATTGATTTACATTTATAAAAGGTACACAATTAAGTTGAGGCTGATGTTTCAAAATAAATTTTATTTGACTGTCAAGCTACACCTGTTACAAATACATCACTATCCTACTTATTTTGAATTTGATCAGATACATCATCCTGCTACACTTTGATGACAGGACAGGGGACAACTATGGCTGTTTAGTCTGTCAGATAATCATTCATTCTATCTGCAAATTGTTTACTGTGATCACCATATACAGCATTTGGCTAGACATTCCAGATTCTGACACACTGAAATCAGTTTGGTATATTAAGTTGTACTTCCCACATGCATTTAGTTCTGTAGAAACACACTGGGGCTAATATATTCCGGGGTTATTACTACTTTATTTATTCATACATGACCCTTTCTGTCAGTCTCACATCCTGCAAATTCACAGTTCAGGTTGCTACTTCTAGGCTTTGTTCACATGTTAGACTAGTGGTGATTCAAACACTTTCCAACAGCCTCACTTCTGTCATGATTCAGCATTTCAACAGGGGATATATCTCACATGTGACTACCTCAGATTCTGAAGCTGTACTCTTGAGACTACTGCAGGTTACACTATATTTAATTAATGGTGGGACATCTGTATTACAGCACTGTTTAATTCTATCAATTATATTTCCAGTTACACTTGCATACTGATGAACTTGTTGCAGCCATACCTGCAGACTTTCAAATCTTGCTTGCACATTATATTACTTTTAATCAATACACTGCAGTGTTCTGATACATGCTACAGTATAATATTTATTTACAAGTACTGGGTGGGGTTACTAACCTGCACGGTGGCGCATCCGCACCAGCCTACGGGCATGCATCTCGCGATTCATAGAGCGGACACCTGCAGCTGTAATCTGAAAGAAGTAATATTGGACTACACATCTCCATGGTATCAGCTAGTTGAAATCCTTACATACATAAGTAAAATGTAACTTACTCAGTAGTGGGGCGTTGGGCATATCCCGGCCCTCCTGGATCCATTCGGACAACTGGTCTTGCTTGCCGCTTCAAGTCCGCATGGTGGTGACGGACCTGCTCATCAGTGCGTGGAATGCCAGTAGCACTGGTCAGATCATGAGCCAACTGGTCCCATGCCTCTGCCCTATATGCTCCCCATGAGACCTGGCCCTGCATGAGTTGGGCCTCGTGATGATGGACAAGGAGCCAGACCATGTATCTGGACTCCTCAACGCCCCAACGCTGTGCTCGAAAGCAACGCCCCTCACCTACTCCACTCATTCTAACTGCAGCTCTGATCTACAATCGTTTCTGCTGTGTATTCCGCCTATGGGGCTTATATATGCCGATTTTCCGCACATTTCTCTGATTGGCCGTTTTGGAATTGTATCTACTTCACTGAAAATGCTTTATCATGCTCCATTCTGGATTTTATCCCATATATATGCTATTTCTGCATTTCTAGGTATTGCTGTCATGGCTTAGTGGTTTAGTACCTTGACTCTAGTGCATGGTATCCTGGGTTCGAATCTGGCAACTGATTTTGATTTTCCTGACAGAAATGAGTTGAGACCTGTCAATCAAACATGCCAAAAGCACTTTTAAGCATTTAAAACCAGGTCTGCTCGTTTGCGGAGCTAACGCATGCGCACTGGCAGTTAGCTTGTGGGAGTGCCGCGCAAACGGTGTGCGCTGGGATAAACCTTAATTGGCTAGTGACACACATGTTCAGCTAAGCACAGCTACTTGCAAACAGTTTCAGTCTGTTAAACCGATGCCTAGCAACAGGCACGCAGTTTGCAGCTTTTTAAACACTACTCGGCTACGGGCACTCTGTCTCACAGCAGCTTAGCTATCAGTACATTTCTGACTATTATTGTTATTGTGTTACTTCAGAATATATGCTCCGTTTCATTCCATTTTACAAAAGGGAATACATTTACATTTGTACAATACTGTCAGGGGGCTTTTTAGTGCTTATTTACAAAAAAAAAAGGTTGTTGTGGGGGCTCGAACCCTGCCTGCCTACTCTTAGGCCGGCAACTCTACCGCTAAGCTATTACTTCTTGGCTTACTTTGCATATTTAGTTCTTATATCCTTTTCCACTGATTGCTAACTGTGATTGCGCTAGTAGCACACCCGCGCACACAGTAGCAAACATTTACGGGGTTTAAAAAAAAAAAAAAAGGTTTTAATTTAATTTTATTACATCTCTTCACTTTATACAGTGATGGTCTATCGGGGCATGTGTTGTGTAGTGTGTTTATGCACATTTCCATGGCCTCTCTCGTGGCTGTTTACTTTCAGCCATTCTAGTCTTCCGGGGGCGTGTCCGCTTGCAGGGCTTAGCCTACTGACACGCCCCCTACTCTCTTACACGGACCGTGTAAGAGTTACTAGTGTGATTCAGCATGCCTCATGCACCTCATGCATATGCATGACATGCTGACATCACACAGTTTCACTGCAGCCTCCGTGTAAGAGTTATAACTCTTACACGGAGGCTTCCTGAATTTGGCCCAATATTTGTAAAGAAACTTTAAAGAGTGAAACATTTACAAATGTACAATATTGAATGGTTTCTAATATTTCATCCTAATGTGCCTAATGTGTGTGTGTGTGTGTGTGTGTGTATGGATGTAGATAAATTGATCAACTACACAATTCATCTAAACATTTTTTTTAAAACACCTTTATTGAATTATCACTTGTGACATAGGCAAACATTTATATATAAGTAAACAAACCATATTAACATATTCACATTTAGAAACATTGTACATCACATATATTCTTCTATACAATGTAATCAATCCATAATTAAATAAATTGTTCAGTTCCTTCCTTCTGTTAAATGTCATTCCTCCTCCAAAATATTTTCTGCATGTATTATTCCTACAGTTTACATATTTTTTCTGTGTAATTTGCTCCTTCCCTTTTCTAAAGATCCCAGTTCCTCTTCTTTTATTTCTGTTATTATATTCACTACTTCATGTCCAGTTGGCTTAAAAACTTTGATTTCCATTTTCTAGTAATTGCTTTTTTGGCATCCACCAGAATTAAACTTAACAAGGCCTTACTATAGCTATGCAGTTCAGATCCTGTGTCCCAGCTCAAAAAATGTAATTTCCTTAGTTATACTCATTTGCTCATCCAGTATTCCTGACAGAGTTCTCCATAGATCATTTTTAATGTCTCCCAAATCATTACGCTCTGAAAACATATGTTTTCAGGTATCTATTTCTTCCCCATCACACCACCATTTGCCATCTACTTGAGGAAAAAATCTTTGGAATCTGCTTGAAGTTTAAAAGTACCTATGCAAACACTTCCAAGAAAAAATACTAAATCTTCTAAACTTTGTTGCATATTTTGAAGCCATACATATGCCCTCCCACTGTATCTTTGTGAATTGCTTATCTAATGTCTCTTCCCAGTCTTTTCTGACTTGCTCTGATTGATCATTGTAGTTTTTTGCAGTATTTTATATGCTGTTTTTAACAGCAGCTTCTGTTCTAGATTCAACTGAAAAGTCATTCATTGCAGGTCATTCACTTAGGATTACCCTATCCCTTTCACTTTGCCTATACTCTGATATTAATCCTTGATAGGGAAGGCAGTCAGTTGCCTGCAGTCCAAATGTCTTCTTAGCCTCTTCCCATTCAGTTATCTTTTTTTCCCTAATTGTTCGTTCCCAATATCTTGGTTCCTTTGCCAGCTTTTTCTTGTAAGTTCATGGCCACTCTTGTCTATTCTATGTACCCCTAATTGCAGTCATCCCTATCAGCAGAATCTTCTTTCTCCATTCCCATGATAGCTTACTTCTGAGTATACTTTCTGCTAGTACGGTATGAATATAATATTCGGTATGACCGTTGTTACTGTCCTTAAGGATCCGCATCCAAGATCCTGCTCTTTTTATTTCTTGAATCCCCCCCTCACTTCATCATCATCCCTTTCCACTTTGAATTATAACTTTCTGCTTATGTTATGTATAAAAACCTTAACTGTGTAGCTCTAAAATATCTCTTCAAATAAGATGATCCTAAACCACCTGATTCTGCTGGAAGTAACAGCTTATCCTAGTTGACTCTTGCCTTCTTCTCCCAGATAAAATCCTTCAACTCTGTATTTACTATCCACAACTTCTCCTCTGACTGATAAAAATATGCCTGAACTGTGTGTAAAACTAAAGAGAGTAAAAATATTTTTACTGCTTGTATCTTGCTATCCATATACATAGGCAGGTTCTTCCAGGTTTTTGTATTATCTTTTTAGCCTTTTACCACATATCCTTAGATGCCGTAACAGAATCCTTTTTAACCTATACTCCTCTAAGTGCTTATGGTTATTTTTGAACCGATTCATACATGGATAAATAGATACCAATTTATGTAAACATTTTGATCCAGAATACAAGTGTTTGATAACACATTTGTGTGAAACTATTTGGTGTAAACACAATATGTGATGTAAAAGAACATCAACAACACACTTAACAACAAAGAAAATTGTTGAATCTGTCATCTTGTGAAAAAAGTTAACTATATTTGTTTTTTAAGTGTGTGCTGGCAGTCATTTTCTGCTTTTGAGAGATTCTTCTCTTCTTAGAATAGGTGTGACCATGGAGATGAATGTGTGTGTGGTATGTATGTATATGTATACATGGGTCCACTTCTTAATTTCAAAATGCCACAATCTCGAGATTCATAAAATCGAATTCACAATCTCGAGGTTGTGAAATCTTGAAACTAAGAAGTGAATTAAAAAAAAAAAGATAACATGTAAAACCATGTTTTTGCAGGGGGCAAGCTCCCCTGCACCCCCACACCTCTTGCAACTTAAATGTACTTACTCCTGGATTATGCTAGATTGAAGAGAACGGTAATACACATTGGTATAATGTGCGGAACGGAAACATTACCATTCTCTTCACTGTAGTGCGATCTGAATTAGTATATTTAAGTTGCAGGGGGTGAGGGGAGCACAGTGGGGCTTGCCCCCCTGCAAAAACATGGTTTTACATGTTTTCTTTTCTTTTTTTTTTTTTTTCTGTTCACTACTTAGTTTCGAGATTTCACAATCTTGAGATTCTGGTCTCCAGTTTATGAATCTCGAGATTGTGATATTTCGAAATTACGTAGTGGACCCATATACATGGGTCTGTATCAGATGATCGAGTTTTCAGAAATTTAAAATTTATACGGTCAAGACCATATTACCGAGTTTCCAAATACTCAAACATAAAAAAAAAGAAATATATATGTTCCCTTATCCTATCTTGTAGTCTTCAATCAGTTTTGCCCACATAGAATGAGCCATAGCTTATGCAGTGGGCTAAATAGACCATATTTGTAGTATCACACGTGGCTGCAACATTAAATGTTGATCGGAGACTACGTGATAGGATAATGGAACATATATATAATATCAATACTACAACCACCACTAATGCTTTAGCTAAACATGTCATTCACAAAGGGGACACACACAAATTTCACTTCCTAGTTATGGAAAAAAACTAGAATGGATGGAGACGTGGAGATGTTAAAAATAAGACAGAATCAAATGAAACCCACTGGATTATTAAATTAAGAGCCGATAGTGGCAGTGGTTTGGATGACAAAGTCTCCATCAAACCCATACTGAAAGCTAGACCTCTGCGTAGATAACATAGTTTTAATAGGAAGTTAAACAATGTGTGTATACTGGTGGGGTAACCGTTTAACATGTTTTTTACAAAAAAAAAAATATTTTTATTTTATATAGATAATTTGCATAATGTATAATTACATATATTAAATAGGTAATGTGGTTATAGCTACATACTTTATTATACAGCTTTGAATGTAAGTAGTTTTAGTAAATGTATTTAGTACTAGCTGTTTTTGCAGTAGCAATGATGTTGTTTCTTTAAATGTGCAACAAGCAATCAGGAAGGTAGTGCATTTGAATGTTAAGCACTGTATTTAAGGGACAAAGGTTTGTGATTAATAGTATCGTCTGAAGAAGCAGTCTGTGTAACTGTGAAAACGCTTATGTTTGCTTTCCATTAAAGATATTTTACTTTTATAACTGCTGACCATTGTTTTATTCTGCTTCATTTTATGCTTTTCCTGTTGGTTGTCCTGTGGAGCAGGCTATTTATCTGGTGTATCATTGTGCTGTTGTGCTGTGGACACGTCCAATAACTGTTTCAGATCATGCGCCAATAACAACTAAGATAAAAATGCCGGGTAATGAAATAAAAAGTGACACGGTTTTACTTTCCCACCCTCCTGTTAAAAAGAAAGGAATCTAAATAATAGGTAGTGGCAAAATTATTCAAGAGTTATTAGAGAAGATAGAAATTTCTTCAGAGATTATGGCTAGTGATAGAGAAGACAGAAATTTCTTCAGAGATTATGGCTAGTGAGTGGGATTAAATGAAAGTGGAGTTTCAAAATCTGGTATAAATAAAAGAAAAGCACTATGGTTAAGAAGGGACAGGCATTATTTAAAGGGACTGACAAAGGATGAAGTATTGCAGAATAAGGGGAATCTCACAGAACAAGAAAAGGCACAACTGCAGAGTGCTAAAACGAAAATAAGTATCTGGATAATATGCTTGAGTTTAGAAAGATTGCTGTGTAGCAACTGTTTTTGATAACTACAGAGCACAGAATGTTTAGCACAATAACTTGGACAACAGAATGAATAAACGATTGTTGCCCAACTTAGGGAGCCTATAGCAAGAAAAATAGAGAGAGATTATGTAGAGATATTAGAGATATTTCAGAATTGTATGAAAAATTGTATAACATGGAGAAATGTGGAAATCAAGGAGTGCAAATGGAATATTTATTGAAGACTTAAGTATGCCAAGTTTAGAGGTAGATGAGGCTCAGCAATTACAGTTAATATAGTTGTAGATGAAATAAAACAATGACGTATAATCAATCTTCAGAAAAGTTTCCAGGAATAGGTGGTATTCCAGTGGAAGTTTGGAAGCCAGGAGGAAAAATAATGATAAAGATCTGGAAGGTTTTTTGAACAGTATTTTGAAAGTAGGGGAAGCACCATCATCCTGGAAGAAAGCTATGGTGGCTCTAATAACTAAAGACGGCAAAGAACCATCAGACCCAGCTTCATATATGCCCATTTCAATTTTTAAACCATGATTATAAAGTCTTTCTGTCTATAATATATAAAAGAATGGCAAAGGCATTGCCAAAATTGATTGCTATGAGTTAATGGGGTTTTGTGAAGGGGAGGCAAACATTTGACAACATTAATAGAACAATGATGTTTCAGATGGAAGGAGAATATAAGAAAATGTCTTTTGTTCATGGGTCTTGATGCAGAGGAAGCATTCGACAGGGTAAGCTGGAATTTTATGAGTAGGGCAATGGAAGCATTTGTATTCCCTGATACAATAATAAGGTAATTTGGAGGATATATGAGGAATCAGAGGCAAAAATTAAATTGGGAGGGTTCTTCTCTGTCAAGTTGTAACTGAACACCCAGGTAGGGGTGTCCTTTTTCCCCTTTGTTATTTGCTTTACATTTAGAGCCATTGGCAAAGAAAATAAAGGACTCAGAAATTCAAAGATATAATTGGCATGATTATTATTTTATTTATTTATTATTTTATTTTACATTTGTTAACCGGGAAATTCCCACTGGACCAGGTCCATTTTCAGCGGAAGCCCGGGGAGAAAAGCTCCAACATCAAGTTATACAAATACAGTACATCCAGCATAATACACAAAACAGGTTACATCATGTATGCTGAGCATAGTAATATAACAAGAAATTAATAAAAACACTCCAGGTAAAAGAAGACATAGAACATGGGTAAAAAGACAATGTCAGTTATACGTTGGTAAGAAAAGAAAATATATCAAGTAAGATTCTACAGTTAAAAGTACCCTTTCAGATGACCAAGCCTACAGGGATCAGAGCTCCTGTATTTGATCAGAGATAAATTTGGGGAGTTAATAGTAGTATGGGTAGGGTTATGTGATACAAGGGCATAACCAGGTCCTAAGAAGGTGTGATTTATAATCATAAAATAATAATAATATATTATTTATTATTTATATTATATTATTATTTATATTATTATATTATTATATTATATTTTATATTATATTGTTGCTATTATTACTATATTATATTATTATAGTATTATATTATATTATATATTATATTATTATATTATTATTTATATTATATATTTATTATTATTTATTTTGATGATAATCAATAAAAGTTGGGTTTATTTACAGGCGATATTATTTTGTACCTAATAAAACCAGCAAAGGACATTTCAGTGTTTTAGAACATTGTAAGACAGTATCAAGTCTTTTCAGCATATAAAATTAACAAAGATGAAACAAAGGCTATAGTTGAAAACTATAAACCCAAACATGAATTGGTTCAGCAATACCCATATTTATGGGGACACAATAAAATAAAGTATTTAGGAGTATGGATTTAAAAAGGATTCTATAATGGCAGCTAAGGATATGTGGGAAGGGACTTAAAAGATAAAAACTGAGAAATTGGCAGCTCTTGTTTATGGATATTGATAGCAAGATGCAACCAATGAAAATGTGGTTAGTCCTTTTAGTTTTTATATACAGGGCAGGCATATTTATATGAACCAGAAGAAAAGTTGTGGACAATAATAAAGAGTTGAAGGAATTTATCTGGGATTTAGGATTACCTGATTTGAATTAATATTTTAATGTTACACAGTCAAGGCTCATAAACATAACACAAGCAGCAGAAAGCTATAATTCAAAGTGGAAAGGGATGATGATGCAGCATTGGGGAATTCAGAAAATAAGGAGTGAATGGGATGTTGGATGCAGCTCCTTAAGGAGAATAACAGTGGCCATACAGAATATTATATTCAAAAAGTTGCAGAACATATTCTAAGACGTAAGCCAACACATAAATGGGGAAAGGAGATTTTGCTGATAGGGATGACTGCAATTAGGAGTACAGAGAATAGGCAAGAAGGGGCTGACATTTCCTGGAGAAAATTGGCAAAGAAACCAAGGTATGAGGAGCAAATAATTTGAAAGAGAAAGGCAATGGAATGGGGAGAGACTAAGAAGACTTTTAGACTGCTAGCTAGAGACTACCTTTCTTATCAGGGATTGACATCCGGGTATAGGCAAAGAGAAAGAATAAGAGAATCCAAAGTGAAAGACCTGTTCTGGTAGAGTTTTTAGTTGAATCTAGAGTTGAACCTACTGTTAAAAAAAATAATAATTAGTAGGGCATATAAAATATTGCACAATGCCTGTAGGAAGCAATCAGAAGAGGTTAGAAAAGATTGGGAAGAGAGATTAGATAAGCAGTTCGCATGGAAACAATGGGAGGACATATATATGGCTTCCAAATAAGCAGCAAAGTCTAGAAGATTTAGGATTTTTACTTGAAAGTGTTTGCATAGGTATTTTATACCCTAAGCACACTCCAAAGACTTTTTCCTTTGGAGGTGTGATGGGGAAGATAGAGGAAACTGGGGACTTGTGTTTTGGGAGTGTAATTAGTTGGGAGACATCAACAATTACTTAAGAGTACTGTGTCAGGAATATTGGGTTAGAACATGGCTGTAACTAAGGGAATGATTTTTTTGAGCTGGGATAGAGGATCTGAATTGCCTAGACATAGTAAGGTCTTGTTATGTTTAATTCTTTTGGCTGTCAAAAAAAAAAACAATTACTAGAAAATGGAAATCAAAGTCTAAACCAACTGCATTTGAAGTATTGACAATTTCAAAAGAGATAAAATAACTGGAAGTGGGATCTTTAGAAAAGGGTAGGAGCAAATTACATAGAAAAAATGTAAATTCTGTGAACAATACATACAGGGTTTACTGTAGCAACGTTGAAACTGCCTCGGTTGACTAGCACATGGTCGAAAGGCAGTTTCTTAGGTAGGCAGAATGTCAAACCAAAATTGATAGTTACACTAGAGCGAATGGGTAGTGTAGGTCGATCATTTTAGTTCGACATTGTGCAGGGAGGTCGCGCTTCAGTGAGGAACAGGGAATTAGCTAATTTCCTCACTGTAGTGCGATCTCGGAGTTGTTATATTTAATGTACAGGGGGTGTGGGGGGTGCGGGGGGGCATATGCCCCCTGCACAGTACTAGAAGTAATGTACTGTTGACTGTAGAGTTCAACGGTACATTAATGTGCATAGCAGGAAGTGAGTGATGTCACCTCTTGCTATGTCAAATAAATCGAACCATGGTGGTCGATGTATTCAGTTTCGCTTTGGGTTTACATTCAGAATTTCGGATTCAGCATTTCGACTTGACCTTTGTTATTGGCTGACCCAAGCTGATTTGAACTTTTAATAGTAAACCACATGCAGAATACTGTTTTTGAGCAGGAGTGGGGTTTAAGGTGAATTGAGCAATTTATGTAATATTAGATTGATGATAGTTATACAGTTGAATACATGTGATGTGTAATGTTTGTAACTGGGAACATGTTAATATGGTTTGTTTTCTTTTATAGAAAAGTATATCTGCTGATTTATTAAGTAATAATTCAATAAAGGTGCGTAAGAAAAGACCATCTTTGCTTTTGAAAAAGGTGCATGTCAAATACGTATATATTTCTTTAAATATTTGCACATTTAGTCATATTTGTTACCTTGTTTGTATGTATGTTATGGTCTGGTTCCTGTACATTGTTTTGCAGTTTGGAATTACAAATAATAGAGCTGGCAGCTCTGCATCCTGTGCTTCATGTCTTATTTTGTATTTTTAAGTACCAAATGTTAATCCTGGGCTTGATGGCCACCAGTCTTTGAGTGCCATTTTCACACCTGAATATGCAGGTTCTAAAGAGAATTTTGGGGTATCATTGACTGCGGAGTCACCACAAGGATATGAATCTTCTTTTAGTTTCAGATGTAATGTCTGCTCCTGGGGTGGCAGACATTTACCACCATTTTGAAAATGAGTCTCAAATTCCTGCAGCTAAACCCATCAAAGGGCATGATGCCTGATTTTCTGCTGGTGAGGTTTTGAGCTTGCTTGAACAACATCCTTGTTCAGGGAACATCATCCTTCAGGAAAGCATGCTCTACATTCATCTTTTGGAGCTAAGAAAAGTCCTCCTAAACCTTAAAGCATTGTTGAAGATGCTGTTTATCTAGGGCCCCTCCATGTCTGATCTGATGGCTATTTTCTCAAGTGATATCTAAATAAGCTTATCTGGCAGTTGGCAGTAGACAGAAAAGGCACCACTCTCTCAGAGATTCATATCTCAGGCTAAGAGAAAGTGCTGGTTGATTTAGTGGAGCTACTTCTCCATACATTTCTTGGAGCGGTGCTGTTAAGAACAAGGTCTAGATTGAATCTTCAAGAAATGGTCACTTGGGAGGTCAGTCTGCTTGCCTGTCTGGAGAATTCAAAACTTATGCTAGATGCATCATGGCAAGACAGAGATTGTGGCAGATGTATTATTCATCCTGTGGCAAGGAAGAAGCCTTTACACCCTTCCTCTATTCCTGCTGATCCCACACGATAGCAGAATTCAGGGAAGAAAGACTACATTTTTTTGTCACTGGATAGTGGCTGAAAATAGTGTAATTTCAGGCTCTGAGGTCCCTGGTGAATCAGAAAGATTTTGTGATGATGGCCATGGTACTCCCGATGTTTAGAGGACATTTAGGCCTACTACAGGCACGTGGCATCTGCTGTAGATAGTCTGTTTGCACATAACCATCCACCAAGAGTGTTAGAAATGATTGAAAAGATGAGAAAGCCTTCCCCCAGGCAGATTTACTTTGCCAGTTTAAGAGGTTCTACATTTTGATAGATCAGTACCCAAGACTCCCCTAGTTGGTTAGCTGATTCTGATCTCAGTTATTCCACCGTTGCTTTGCATGCATCAGGTCTTTCTTTCCATCATGAACCTTGTAGGTAACAGGATTGTGAGTTAGCAATGGCTGGTGTAGCTGATCAGTAAAAGATTGTGCTGTATCTGTGATCTCCTTGAAGAACATCTCCATCCATAGAATCTGAACTTCATAACTGACAGACTTTTCCATTCCTGTTATAACCCACCAGGTCAGTGATATCAAGCTAAACTATTTGAGAATGTTTTTTTTTTATGACTGCAAAATCTCTGGGTACTGGCCCTCGTGTGTGGATCCATAAATGCTCTGTCTTAAAGATTGAATTACATTTAGGACCAGACCATGCTTCCTCCCAAAAGTGATGTCTGCACTTTTTCTTCATCCCATCCATTCATGTTTGTTTCTCTTACATGATCAGAAATCACAGGAAAGAGAGCTTTTTATGCCCAGTATATATACAGTATAATTTCAGGGTTTACCTTCTTGAAGCAGATACTTTAGTTTATAAAGTCCGGTTCTGTTTGTTGGACATTGGACTGTCCTGTGGTTTCTTCCACTCTGGTAAACTTACTGCTTAGGGTTCAACCCTGTCACTGATCCATCGAGGAAGATCTGTTAGATATTGGCATCAAGTCCTTTCCTCCCATTTTGTACATAGGGTTGGGGTATCACATCAAGAACAACCACCACCTTGCACCAATGTTCACAGTACTGGGTCGCTATCTGATACATTTTTACTGTATCAATTTGCCCTAAATGGAACTGTCCTTTCTGTTTCACAAATACCTTCCTGCTTTTCCCCCTGTGCTTGGATGGCCCCCACCATCCAGTCTTGGCTATTGCTGTTCCCTCGATGGTAGACAAGTATTTATCTGTATGTTACTTGTTAGTATTTAGTAGTCATCCCTCTCCATAAAAGGGGACTATCTACTGACTCATGAAGTTACAGACCCATAAGTTTGACTAGTCTTATATGTAAGGCCATGGAAGGAATAATTATGGACCTGATAAATAATGACATAGGAAACCTCCAACCACTGAATATTACCCCAATTCACCTTTGTCATGGGCAGGTCATTCCTACTGTACCTGGTGGATTTTTTTGAGAAAGTCACTAAGGCTATGGATGAGGGTAAAACAGTATATACCACCTAATTTGACCTGGAAAAAACATTTGACAAAATTCCCCACTCAGGTAACTCACAAAACTGGGCATAAATCCCCACATTACCGAATGGCTAGCCAGTTGGCTCACAGACAGGACACATGGTTAAAGTGGGTGAATCCAAATTCAGCAAGAGGCCATTTACTAGTTGTGTGCTAGGACAACTCCTGTTCAAAACATACTTCTCTGAAATCAAGGCTAATGTGGAAGGCTTGTAGTTGACAAAATTTGCCTACGACTGCAAGCTGGGGGCATTCCTTGAATTCCCCCAGTGATATAAATATCCTTTATGAAGGTCTACAACAGAGAAATGATTTGTGCCAGGGGCAGGACCATGGCCTAAAACTGATTATCGTACCCTTTGCAAAGTTAAATACCCTTGCAAATTACAACATTAATAGCACACCCCTAAGAGTAGACTCAGAGGTGAGAGGTCTAGGTACACAGATGGATACTAGCTTTAACTTTGACTGCTATGTGTCCACAGTGATAAGGATTCCTTCTATGTGGCACAATTTATAAGTAAAGGTATTGCATCCAGATCCAAGGAAATTATAGCCCTGCTGTACTCAGCCCTCATTAGACCAATAATTGAGTACAATATGCCACTTTGCATGTACTTGACTAGGCCACTTTTAACAGCTGGAACACCCTCATGGGCTCCTCAGAAAGAAAATACAGGGTTTTAACAACATATCCTATGTGGATAGACTAACAGCCCTATCCCTTTACTTTGTCTCCTACTGACTATTAAGGGGTGACCTGTGCCTGACCTACAAGCCACTCACAAATCTAGCCCTGACGGAGGTGTTACACATCTGCAAGTCCAACAGAAGAATGGCACTTGATCTGGGGATCTAAACTTAGTCAACAACTCAAACAAAACATGCTGGAGAGACAGATATGTGTCTCAATGACTGCTCGGTTTTTTGGAACAGGCTTCCTATTCAGGTGTATATCACATAATCGAAATCCCAAAATATCGAACACCATAAGCTCGAACTTGGAATTTCGAAATGTCATATAACTGAAAGCTCAGAACAGCAACTTTTTCCCAGGTAACAAATTTTCTGTTCTGAGAAACACACACACAGCACAAGTACACCAAAAAAGTAATCCACACATATACACTTAAAATCCTACTTCTAACCCTACACTAAACTGTACATACACTACTATCTATCCACTTACCTTAACCCAAACCCTAATCCTAAGGTTCGTAACTATCGCACACTCACCTTACCCGCTCCCTAACCCTAAGGTTCGTAACTATCGCACACTCACCTTACCTACTCCCTAACCCTAAGGTCCCTAACTATCGCACACTCTCCTTACCCGCTCCCTAACCCTAAGGTCCCTAACTATCGCACACTCACCTTACCCGCTACCTAACCCTAAGGGCCCTATTGTCACACACTCACCTTACCCGCTTCCTAACTCTAAGGTCTCTAACTATCCCATTCCCACAATCACCTTAACCTGGTCAGTTCACACACTTACCTTAACCCGGTCCGTAACCTTTGCACCACAGTGGAGAAAATAGCAAAGCGGCAGAAACAGCCCACCAAATTCTTTCCCTAAGAAAGAAGTCGATGTTCTTCAGCTTCACTATTTTCAGCATTTGCTGTTTTGGGTTCGATATTATAACATTCAACGTTTTACTACTTCAGTGTTATGATGTAAACCCCCTATTCACATTAAGCAGAGACCTTCCCTGGACATCTTCAAATGCAGTATGGATCAGTCAATGGAGAATGGAAGCTCCTATGTTCCTTACAGATGGGCAGTCTGTAAGATACTGAAGGCATAGGCACAAACCCATGCCATCCTGTTATGCCTAGGGGCCATATATTGGGTAAAACCTAGTTATAATTATATAAGGGTTCTTAAGCCGTTAACCTAGTAGTCTCCTATGAAATTATGAAGAATAGGTGTTAAACCTTCATTATTATTTCTTGATTTGTAAGATTACTTGATTATCCTAGAGGCTGAACTGTCAGGCTAAAGATTCTCTGACAAGTTGAGGAGACTGTAAGGGATCTGGGAACATATGTAGATAGCAATCTGGCCTTTGACAACATGTAATTAAAATGTTAAGAAAATCATTGTTTTGTTGAGCTTATAGGTAGGGGTATAACATCCATGTCCAAAAAGTTATAATACCACTCTACTCAACCCCTATCACATGTATCATTACTCAACCCTTATCAGATGTATCATTGAATATCGTGTCCTCTTTGGCAAATCTCCAACCAGACAATTGAAACAGTTGTATTGCCCACAGAGGTTTCTCACCAGGAGAATTCAGGGCATGAATATCCTGTCCTATACTGATTGCCTAAAGGCTCTGTCTCTGTATTCAATCTCCTACAGATTGCTGAGAGGGGATCTTTGACTGGCTTACAGGGCTTTCTTAGCCCCAGCTCTGATGGATCTGTTGCACATGCACAAAACAAACAGAATCAGAAACAGTAGATGCAGGTATCTGAACTTCGCTTGTATCATAAACAGAATGTAATGGAGAGACAGATGTGTCCAAAAGGATCCCCATACTATGGAATGGGCTCCTCTTATAACACAGAGTCCATCCATGATGCTATTCAAACAAAACCTTGACAGTTGGATGATAAATCATAAATTTAGCCCTGGTCTGGCCCCAAGTCCCTTATGGACAGAGGCCGTCAATAAGAAAAGTGTTATCCTAACCAACACCCCCCCTACAAATCCTTAGTTACTTCCCAACTAACAAGACCCATCCACCCCCATATAGGTGCCTGTGATATATGGGACGCAAATGGTTTGGTGTACGCAGCTACGCTTGTAAGAGCCCTAGTGGTCATTAGCCTAGTAACAACCTATGAATCTATAAGAGCTAAAGGTAGTCAGTATGAGAAATCATGGTATATTGACAGCAATGGGCACACATGCCTGCAAACACAGAAGCTTCTGAGGAAAAGGTACCAAAATGTCATTAACAGAGAGGTTCCATCAGTTATTGATACAGCAGGGAAAGTCCACTTGTACATCCGTTGATTCATTTTTAAAAAAATCTGTTATTTTGGGATATTGTTGTTCGCTGTAAATGTGTGCAGCTCAAAAGCTTTAATATATTCTTGTGAAATTTTGAGAGATTTAAACTAGAGCTTCAACCCATATTACATTAGAATTTTATTGACAGAAATCTTTAATGTCATATTAGAACTATATTACCTTTTTGGCCTAATGTACCAGCAGCATATATGTTTTGATAGTTTTTTTTTATATTCAGTAGCTTTGAAAAGAACTGTACAGTTTTTTTTTTAAACAGTCTTTTGGAAGTGTTCCAATTTGTCAGTTTCTGAAGGCCATCCAGACCATAATTTGACACTACATACAAGCACCCATATTTTTGTAATGATTTCAGATTTTCTTACAAAATTTTTAAGACAAGAACTTTAAATAAGCTACCTTATTTTTTAGGTTGCATGAGATAAGAGCACTAAATAGAAGGAGATGACAGGATTTCATGTGATTGGATGTTCTGCATTTTTTTTTATCTGATATCTGAGAAGTCATACTGGACAAAACCCATTTCTACCAGACCCCAAAGAAAATGTTCATTAACAACAAACAGTATTTAGATTAGTTTCTCCAGACTGCTGTAAAAGTAAAACCAGAACTTGTCAAAACATTGTACTTGTAATATAATACTAAAATAGCAGAAAAGATCAATTGCTTCAGAGGTATTTGCATTTCAAATGATATAAAATGTAATTTTGTTGAGGAATAATTACTTCTAATGTACTGACATAACAAAGATACAAGTGTGCGTCGCTTAACATTCTTCCACACATTGTCCGATCGCATTTATGTCAATGCTGTGCTAAGTGGACATAAATGCAATTGTCCATTATACAGACAGATGTCTGTGCTGCATAATGTTCTGTGGGATAAAACCTATCCTAGATGTCAAGCAACGCATACCTGTATATGGTTTTGATATATATTGTCAGGTTGAACACACATAATTATATTTGTAGAAAATAAAAATGGTCGAATGCTGACATTTTTTTAATTTCTTTTTATTTTTAAATTGTTAACTGGAAAAGTATACTGGTCTAAGTACTCTTTTCAGTTACAACCCATCCAAAAAAGCAGAGGCATACATAGACATGATCATAAACAATTCCAGTAATACATCAGTTGAACATATTATGGTAGCATATGAGCAAGAAACACACCAAAAATAATCCTGTTACTGAATCAAGTTACCAGTGTAAAAAAAGAGAAACTGTAGAAAAAATCAAAAACTGGTAACACACTGCCGATACGTGTACAGAAAAGTTTAATAGTAAGCATTTCACGGATAAAAAACGCTTCTGAAGAAGCGTTTTTTATCTGTGAAAGCACTTACTATTAAACTTTTCTGTACACGTATCGGCAGTGTGTTGCCAGTGTTTGATTTTTTTCTACAACATATGAGCAAGATTTGTAAAGGAGGAGTTATTTGCAATTGACATGATATAGGCATGGAACAGGGAAATGCAAGAATAGCAGTATAAAAGAAATAGCAAATAAAAATGCATATATACATTCTTGCATACATACAGATATGTATGTAAGTAAATATGCTAAGCAGCTTAGCTAGGTAGACAAATTCCCGCCATCACAAAGACATGAAATTCAAATGAGATTGATGATGATTATAGGTACAACGATATTAAAATTATCGCATCTTAAGCGGAAGGGAGTATCAGCCTACATCTCTAAAACAGTTATTTTATTTGAGAAGGTGATGGTTCAAGGTCATTTTAAACAATTGCACCTGTTCTGTTTTTCATCTCTGGTGAGGGATACTATTCCATGTTCATGCCATTTTGGATAATGTCTTTTCACAGGTAACACAAGTGTGAGGTGGCGTAACTAGCTGAATGTAGTGTTTTAGAGTTTGTATTTTTAATTCTCAGATTGTGAAGTAATGTATCTAAAAACAAAAAAATGAGCGCTCTTTAAAATGGCCAGTATATTTATTTATAGAGATCTAACAGTACCCAGCACTATTGAGTAATCTTTTTCCTCAAATATTTTTTTTATTTTCAATTAAAATAACATTTACATAATATTTTAAATATCATTTTAAACAACTATATACAATATTTACAACAGCCTGACTTTCAATTATATACACTGTATGTTATTAAATATAGAATTAACAGATCAGTTATCAGAGATACAATATTGATTATTGCAGTGTGTCCAACAAAGATATAACTTTCTTCCAAGGATTATTTAACAATGACCTGGAATAGATTCGTAGTTCTTTGATTTTTATTTCCATCAATGCAGTTGTCTTCAGTAAAGTGTAGAATTCTTCCAAGGTCGGGGGTGTATTTGAATTCCACCTTCTGGTTACGCATTTTCTAGATGTAGCAAGTATTGTCCATAACGAATACATATTTGTCTTATTCAGGTAGGGACCATCATTTACATTTAATATTATCAATATTTTAGTTAAGTTAAAGGATTCATTAAATAAAGCTTGTAAAAATGATTGATTCCATTCCAGTATGATTTAATTTTATTACATTCATAAAAAATATGAATCCAGGCTGCTTTATTTGACTTTTCATACCTCCAGAAAAAAACATTTTTAGTAGTACTGATCTTTTTAATTCTATCTGGTGTTAAAAATGCTCTATGTAAGTATTTCCAGTTAAATATTTTCCAGTACTGTGTGTTACAGGTGTAATTAACTGATAGTAAGATGTTACTTTTAATTTCTTCTGTTAACTGCAATGGCTGACCTTTTGTTAAGAATTGCCAGTATGATGGTTTGGGAATTGTTTTATATGTTAACTCTTTATGTAGATTTGAAATGGAATTTTTCTTTTCACAACTATTATATATAAACTCATACAGAAAACTTATTAGATTTGGAATATCTTTAAATGAGGAATTATTAATTAATCTGCATAAATCTTGAGTGTACATTAGAATGCTTTGTAAGGATAACCAGTCCTGTGTTGGAATATTGTAAGCAGCTTTTATCATATGTATATCTAAAACATTTAATTTATTTACACATTGAAACTAGCATAAGACTCCATTTTGTTCCCAGGAGGTTATTGTTTCCCTATATATTTTGTGAGGAAAGTTCTTAGTGATGGTAAATGGGGTTAAAAGGTCAAACCAAAGTTTTAGATCTATGTTTGCATTGCAATGTTTCCTAAAGTAATTGATGCAATGATTAATCAGTGTTGTTTTAGAAGGTTTTTTTTATATTATATTGTATTCTTATGTATAGTATGTACTAGGGTTTGTTTGATTTGTCTACTATTACATTTTTTTTTAACAGATTAAATTCATTAGTTAATATAGCCATTGTTAATTCTTTCCAGCTGGCAAAATAATTTGGGTTTATCCAGTCTATTGTAGTTTTAAGCACAGATGCTTTTATATATGTTTCTATTTCTGGGAAGTTCAATCCTCCTTGTTTCCAGTGTCTAATGTGATGAGTTAGAGCTACTCTATTCTTTTTGGGATACCATAAAAATTTTATTAATCATGAGTTTATTTCTTTAAGAATGCATCTTTCAGGAATTAACTGTATTGCTAATGCTACATATAGTATTTTTGGCAATAAGAACATTTTTATTAATTGCAATCTGCCTTCAAAAGTTAATATATTTTTGTTCCACTTTTCTATATATATTTTTATTGTTTCAATAATGTTTTTATAATTTATTAATATTGTTTTGTTTAGATTTTTGCATAACACTATTCCTAAATAATTTAGCGTAAGTTCTTGTTTTCCTGTGATGGATTTATCTGTAACTTGTAGGTCTTTTTTTTAATTTAAAAATAGAAATTTTGATTTTGATCTATTAAAGTGTAGACCTGAAATCTTATAAAATTTCTCCATTACTTCTTCTATCTTTCCTAATGACTATCTGGAGTTTGATAGCGTTAATAAAATATCATCAACAAAAAGCATTATTTTAGATATGTACTGGTCATAGACTTCTATTCATTTTATTCTTGGATTATTGCGTATTATTTCTACAAGTATTTCTATAGCCAAAGCAAACAAAATAGGAGAAAGGGGGCATCCTTGTTTAGTATCTTTTGTTATATGGATAGATTCTGAGGTGAAATAACCTAATTTAATGTAGGCTAAGTTATTAATATATATGTTTTTAGTAATAAGATGAAGGGAGGAGGAAATTCAAATAATGCTAAAGTTTTAAATAGATATTCCTAGTTGAGCGTATCAAAGGCTTTTTCTATGTCTAATCCGATTACAAGTGTTTCTCTATCTTCTTTATTCACATAATCTATAAGAGTAAGAATCCTTTTAATATTATCATGTGTGTGCCTGTTATATAAAAATCCAGTTTGATCATTATTAATTGTCTTTGAAAGTGGGATTTTCATTCTGTTAGCTAGGATTGACATGAATATTTTGTAATCATTATTCAGTAATGATATAGGTCTGTATGAGGTGCAAAGGTCTGATGGTTTATTATCTTTTAGAATTGGTGTTATGAGAGAATATTTCCATGAAGGTGGTATTTTTGCTTCTGACTGGACTTCTAGCAAAGTTTTATGAAAAAAGGAGAGTACTGTTGAAGGGAAGAGTTTGTAAATTTCCGTAATTATACCATCTATCTCTGGAGCTTTGTTAGATTTACTTTCTTTTATCTTGTCAACAATTTCTTTGTAGGATATAGGTTTTTGTAGGTCTAGTTTTACGTTTTCGGGAATTTTTTTTATATTGATAAAGTTTGCATCTAAGTTTATTTGGTTGGTATCTAAATATTGTTTTTTGAAGTGTTCCATATAATGCTTCAAGGATGTCTCCTGTATCTGATACTTTTTTCCCTTTCTTTTCATGATATATACTACTAATGTTATTTGCTTTAGATTGTATTTTAATTCTTGTAAATAAGTTATGTAGATATCTGGGGGAGGTGACTAATGAGTTTATTTTTAGTTTTTCCAAGGCTAGACAAGTTTTGTGTGTTAGAATTTCATTATATTTTTTATTTAATTCCTCTATTTCTTTTTTGACTTCTGGACAATTCTGATTTTTTTTAGATTTTGCTGTCAAGAGTCTGGTTTGCAAGTCTAATGATTCAGATTCCCACTCTCTAACTTTGTTTTTGTACCAGCTAAGAGTCTTACCAAATAAATACACTTTTAATGAGTCCCAAACCATGACTCTACTGATTTCTGTTGTATTATTAATTTCAAGAAATAATTGTAGTTCTGACAACATCCAGGGTCTGAATTCTTTAATTTTCATGATATATGATGGAATTCTAGTTGAGAGGATTAAAGGTTTAAACTCTATTTGGAGCTTCATTATCAGAGAGTTAAGGTCTGAGAAGGGGCATGGAACTATTGAGAAGTTGAGGATTTTTGTTTGTAAATCTGGAACTACGAATAATTTGTCTATTCTGGTTTGTGTTCCAAATCTATGGTCTTTATGGCAAAATAATAAGGATTTATCATCTTTTACTTTAAAAGTGTCTATTAAATGAAATAAATCAATCCATTTTTAAGGCTTTTGAAATAGTTGCTATGCAAAAAGAGTTCTTGGTGGTTTCAGAAGCTTCTAAGGTACAATTAAAGTCTCCTCCCAGTATAAGATTTCCTTTATAATTGTTGGAAATAAAATCTAGTGTATTTTAACCATTCCTGCTCCAGTTCCTGAGAACCAATATTTATTTATTTATTTATTTTTATTTTACATTTGTTGACCGGGCTAGTCCAACTGGATATATATCCGTTTACAGTAGAGGCCCGGGGAGAAAAGCTCCAGTACAAGCAAAAAATAACACTGGTATCTCACAAAAAGTTATTTTAAAACAATATAAAAGTTTAAAAAGTTTAAAAAAGAGAATTACAAAAAAATCTAAAAACATATAAGATAAGTTCAACAAATTGAAAAATAGGCATACTTTTAAGAAGTAACTCTCAACAATAGAAAGTGTAAGTTTGGAACTCAGAAAGGGGGAAGGGTAGCAAAAAATTAATGTGGGGAGACATACTTTCAGTCGGGATTAGTACAAGGGCATAGCCATTGAGTTTTAAGATGTTCCTTGAGATGTTTTTTGAACAGTGAGGTAGAGTCTTGATTAGTTATATCTTGAGGGAGTAGATTCCAAAGTTTACCTATGGAATTTGAAATTAATGCATCTCCAGCTTTATTGTAAGATTTAGTTGAGGATACTAGGAGTTTATTAGCAGAGCGAAGTGTGGCTAGATTTTTATAAGGAGAAATCAGTCTTGCCAGGCTAGGAGTATTGTCCGGGAAGTGAAGGGTCTTGTGAATGACAAGTAATTGTTGGTAGAGTAGGTGGTTGTTAAGCTCTAGCCAGTTTAGTTGTTTGAGGTTGTGACAGTGGTGAGTTCTGAGGGGAGTAGCAGTAATGAATCTGGCTATACTATTATAACAGGTAGAGAGTTTGGTAATGTTATTTTTAGATAAGGTAGTATATATAGCTGAGGCATAAAAAAGGGTGGAAATCAGGTGGGTCTGTGCAATGTTTTTTCTGGCTGCTGGGGTAAGGAAGGGTTTAATTCTGTAAAGTGTCCCAATTTTTTTATTAACAGCTTTAATAGTAGTGTTAATATGGTCATCAAAGTTGAGATGGTTGTCAATGGATACACCTAATAGTCGCGTGGTTTTATCAGGGTTAATAGATGTCACATTATATGAGGAGATAGTAAAGAAAGGTATAGGAGATTTATTAGTAGGAGTAAAGAGAAGAAGCTTAGTTTTTTTGGGGTTAAGGAGGAGGCAGTGTTGCATAAACCATTTTTCAATGTTTTGGAAAGTTATTTGGGTGATAGACTGTAGGGAGGAAACATTTTTAGCAGTGCAGATCAAAGTCGAGTCATCTGCATATTGGATGCAGGTAGCTTGTGGCACATTCAAATAAAGGTCATTGATAAATAATGAGAAAAGAAGGGGTCCTAGGATTGATCCTTGAGGAACACCAATATTTACTGGAAGTAAGCCTGATAGATTGTTCCCCAAAGCACTGATTGTTGCCTGTTTACTAGATAACTTCTAAACCATTGTAAAGAATGTGAGTTGAGAGAAAAGGTTGAGTTTTTCAAGAAGTATATTATGGTTAACCATATCAAAAGCTTTTGATAGATCTATGAATAGTGCTGAGGAGAAACAATTATTATTGCGATTATTATTTATGGAGTCAGAGAAGGAAAGGAGAGCAGTGGTAGTGCTGTGGAAAGGTCTAAATCCATGTTGACAGTCAGCTAGAAGTTTGTTTTGAAGAAGGTAGTTAAGAAATTGTTTGTGTACGCATCTTTCCATTATCTTAGCTAATGGGGACAGTAAGGCAATAGGGCGAAAGTTAGAGAGCTCCGTAGAAGACTTTATGTAGAGGAATTATATGAGATATTTTCCAAATGGTAGGGATCTTTCCTTCAGAGATAGTCCTATTAATCAAGATAGATACAGGGAGATAAATAGCTTTTGCAGCTATTTGTAAGTATTCAGATGGGAGTTGGTCAGCAGATGGGGTACAAGGTTTGAGTTTGCTGAGAAGCTTATAAATAATGGATGAAGAGACAGGTTGAATTTGAAAGGCTTTAGATGAGACTGGAGAGGTATGTTGTGGGGATACAGTAGGAGTGGGTAATGAATTAGCTAGGGTTAGTATAGCTTCTGTAAAGTACTTATTAAAGGCATCTGGGATCTGAGAAGCATTGTTGAGGTTAAAGCCAGAAGGGATGGGAGTAGGTGAATATCCTGGTTTAAGAAGTTTATTAACACCTGACCAGAATTTTTGAGGCGTATTTTGATTAGCATTTTGTAGGTGAAGATAGAATTCCTTTTTGTCTCTAAGAGTATCTTTCTTGGTGGCATTTCTTAATTGTTTGAAAAGGAGATGATCAGATGGACATTTGGTAGCTCTCCATTTAGCCCAGGTTTTATTTCTAAGGATCATTTTTTCTTTAGTTTGTTTTGTTAGCCATGGGACAGTCTTGGCTCTTAACCTAGTAGAGCGTAATGGAGCGTGATGATGAATATAGATTAGCTAAGGTCCATATGCTGTTATTAAATTTAATTATAACAAATGCTAGTAGACCTTCTTTGTCTTCATATTTATAAATAACTTTTGGAGCGATTATGTTTTTCTTCCAGAGAATTGATACTCCTTTTGTCTTTGTTCTATATGAGGATTTAGCTAAGACTGTATAGTCATTAGGGTTCCAAATAAAGCTATCATTAGTCTTAAAATGCGTTTCCTGGAGAAATACTACTTGTGCCTTATTTAGATTTAAATATTTTAGTAAGTTTGATCTTTTATTTGCATTATTTAAGCCATTCGTATTTAATGATAAGAATGTTAAATCCATTTCAAGTTATTGTTGGAAGAAACTTTTTTATTATTTTTATTTTGATTATAGTAATTATACCATATTCTCTGATAACACTGGATGTTATTTTTATGTGTGTAAACATGAGAGTGTAATTTAATGTTCTTTCTTCTTTATAAGTAGGTAAAATTCTGGTCAGGTTTTAAAAAAGTACTTCTATAAAACATTAATTCTAAAGTATCAAATACAAGTAAATATGAATTTCCCATTAAACATGGAATGAAAGTCATTCCTAATCCAATAGATAAAGATAGAGCTATTGGATTATCACTCATACCTTTAAACAGCAATATCGACTGAGCTCCATATGTTAAATTATTATATGGAGAATTTTCTTAAAAGAGATATGAAATTCTATATTATTCTATTATTGTTCTATAGTATTTTATATATCAGGATGGAATGTTAGTGTAAACAATTATTATGTTGACTTAGAAACTATCCAATATTTAGTTACCCTTAAGAGATCCCAAACATATCAGATATGTCATTTTGCATAAATTAAATGCAACAGAGGAGCATACACTAAATAAGCCAACAACAAATAGATTATTACTAAAATAATTTGACTAAAAGGATTCTACAGGAGACAATGAGCGATTACCAATGAAATATGAATTTACTGTAGGTGTACTGTTTTCCTTTACTTTCCCACTCTTCAGCTCACCAACTTCAGCTTGCACTTACGAAAAGACATTGCTTATCAGTGGTATCCTGACTCTGAGTAGAGGCACCCTACTTTCTAGTGTGCAGTGCTTTTACATATTTATAGATTTACATAGCAGAGTCTAAGAATGAACTATGATCACCCTGACAGTTCCTATCCTGCATAGGGCACCTCCTGCTTCCAGAATGGGTAATCACATCAGGTTTAGAATGAATGTGAAGGCACCTATATGGTAATGAAGACTTACCTTAGGTAAGTATTAATCAATAGTATTTAGAGAATCTTAGAGAGTTCTCAGGGCAGTTAGAATACTCTTAAGCCTCTCCTCCCTTGACCAAAAACAGAGATTTATCTTCCATTTCTTTTTCTGGTTTTAAATCAGTACTAATAAAAGAAATTCAGCAAACATAGGTAAACAGAAATAACATTCAGTAGTCCGTCTTGTACATGACTTGCAATCCATTAAACAAGTCAGTGACTAACATCACTTTAGTAAACATTATAAATAGAAATTAGAAATAATTTCCTAACTCTCTAAATTTTCTGATTAAGCAAAAAGTTAACAATAAGCTATTTTAACTAAAAGTATAAAGCATTTCAATTTTCCCTTGCATGTATACATTTATACTTATGTTGTAGTGTCAATAGCTGTCTTTGAAATCTGTACAATACTTCACTTTTTCAAATCATTCCTTTTTAAATTCAGGTTTTGTTTTGTCAAATTAATATTTAGACTGATGTTTCAAATAAATAACTTGTCAGTTGCCAATTAAGTTAGTTGAGAATGTATGGTTAGTGCAAATATAGCATGTTGCAAAAATAATATGTATTTTTTCGTGTCATATGCAAGTGACATATATAATGTAGTATATATAGAGCAGATAGCTTATGGATTCAGGTTGTTAAAGTAAATTATGCTTATTAATCAGGCAGTTTCATTTAAATTCACAAGTTTCCAGAAATGTGTAGTCCAATGTGAGTAATTGAGTTCACTTTTCCTCATAAACATATGTCACAGTTCATTAAACTAAGCAGTCTAACATCTGTCTAGTAATCATTATAAAGACAAAGAATAGTAATTTTCTAGCTCTTCAAACTTTCTGATATTGCAAAATGTTGACAGTAAGCTATTTTAACTGTAAGACTAAAACATTTCAATACTTCCTTGTGAATATACATTTTTACTTTTACTGTAGTGTCAATAACTGTTTTTGAAGTCTATGCATTACTTCACTTCTTTCAAGTCATTCATTTTACGGTTCACATTATATTTTGTCAAAATGTCAATAGTATTTCAAGGGCACATCTAATATTTAAACTGATATTTTAAATGAATAGCTATCAGTTGCCAAGCGAGTTTGTACAGAGTGTGAGGTAACTGCAAAAATAACATGTTGCAAAAAGTAATATGTATCTTTTCATGTGCACTAGAGACTGTCAGTTTCAAGTAACATATAAAATGTAACTGTTACAGTGCAGACAGCTTTTGGAATCAGCATATTAAAATGAGTAATACTTTTTAATCAAGTAGCTACATTTCAGTACACATGTAGTTTGGGAACATTTCAGTTGTGTTTCCAGGAATATGTAATCCTATGATGATAAATCATAAAATATATACAAATAGTCATATTATGTATTTATTTTACCTTGTTTAGGTTGTTTTTCATTTTAATAACTAAACAACATTACTTTTTCTTATCATTTGTTATCTGTGAGGCTAAATGCACTTCACAGATTCAGTGTCCTTAGAAACTGCAGCAGTAGTTTACTGTTGCTTTGGCAACACAAATAGAATGTGAAGAAAGCTTCACTTCACTTAACCAACAGATAATTTTTCCCTCCATTTTTTTATGTATTTGTTAATACTAAAAGGAAATAATTCAAAGGACGTATGTACATGAATGGAACATTTCAGAGTTAATCACGAACATGTCCCCATTCCCAATAAGCATAACAGTGACTATCATTAATCTAATAAATATTGTAATAACAATTAAGTTCACTATTCCAATTAGTCTACCTTAAAACTAGATTATTTTAGACTATTATTTATCTATGTATATATATATATATATATATATATATATATATAGTGAGTTATTAAATATATACAGACTATATTAGTGTAGTAAATAGAGAATTTAGAAAGGGAGGTAAGATGCAGTTAAAATAAATAATGAGAAGAGAGAAAGAAAAAAGAAAATTACGAGAAAATACACATATACTATGTATGTTGATTTACAGTATAAATATTTTATGTGCTGTATAACCCTCCTTCTGTGAAAAGTACACTGTTTTACATAACTGAGGTAATGTGAAAACTCTCATGTGTCATCTATTTTCAAAAAATATAGATAAATATTCCAGTAGTTAGTTACCTTTGTTTTAAAATTCCAAGCAGTAAAATTGGTCCTTTAAAGTAATGTTAAAACAATTCATATCATAGTAGATGCTTTGAGAGATTTGGCTGTAACAGTATCAGTCTTTTGCTTCTTCTTTTTGACATCTGTACAGACATTTGTTTCTTTTGTTCTCTTGAGAGAAGGTGACATCCAATCCATATCTTCTGGAAGAGCCGCGGTGGTACAGCGGTAGTGTTGTTGCCTCACAGCAAGAAGATTTCCTGTTCGATTCTCAGCTGGAGTGCCTTCTGTGTGGAGTCTGCATGTCCTCCCCGCGGTTGAGTGGCCTCCGAAAGACATGCATGAATGGGCATGCCTTCGCTGAAGGTTGGGCGTCAGGCTGGCAACTCGGCACCATAAAAAAATCTACTGCCAATCATTAGCGGACCGGAGTTCTGCTGTGGTGACCCCTAACCGGGAAAAGCCGAAAAGACAAACAAACAACGTTGATCTAGGAGGAGAGTTTGAGTTAGTGGCAGGTTTCCCAAGAGCACTGTGTGTGCCCTTTCAATGCCAAAGGAAAGTCCTTCTTTTAAATGTAAAAAGTCAGGGATCCAGCTTGATAAAAAGGAAATAATATCCTCACCTTCTGTGTTTTCAGGTAATCCGAAAATCCTGATGTTATTTCTCCTCTCCCTATTTTTCAAGTCATCTACTTTATTAACCAAACAGGTGTTTTGTTTAAGAAGCAGTTCTTTCTCTATTTCCTGTTCCTTAAGTCTGCTTTCTAAGTCATTTAGAGAAACCTCTATTCCTGTTATCCTTGTCTGGTGTTATTGTAGCATTTCCTTGAGTGCGTCAGCCTGTTTTTGACTGCTTGTTTTAAGATTTTCCAGGTTCTCTTTAAAATCATCCATCTTCAAAGACCACTCCTGCTGGGTAGATGCCATCAACTGTTGTAGTTCCTTCTTTAAGGCAGCATCCTAGTGAGAATTCTGAGTTGCTCATTTTGACAAGTGAATTTATCTCCAAGCTTTTTGACAGGAAATTATTTGTAAAACTTCACCAAAGTTTCTAATTTTGTAAATTAGACCTTTATATATAAGATTTTAAACTTTGAAGAAAAAAAAAGAATATTTTTTTCTGTCTTATTTAGCTAGTTATATGGAGCTGTAAAATACTGCTGCTTTCAGTTAGCCATTCAGGCTCCGCCCCCTCCCCCACTATTGAGTAATCTTGTTCTACTTGAACTATGTCATACTGCTGTGACTATTCTCTCTCAAACATTTATTAATATATTCAGTCTCATGTGCTTTTTAAATACTAGTCAGCAAATTCTGATACTTTTAAACATCTAAGTAAAAAAAGACATAAAAAACAACGTTACATGCTTTCAGTTTCTGTTAAACTGCATTTAAAACCAACTCAGATCTACTTTATATGGCTACAGTATTAAAATGTATTAAAAGCAATAAATAAGCATAATTATGTATAATTGCAGTAAAAAGTATTATAAAAGTAAATGTATTGTTTTACTGGTCTAGCTTTCACATTTAAAATATAATGCTTCATTAAGACCAATGAACTTGCAAGCATTGCTAGTGTACAATTTTACAAAGACATTAGTCATTTGTACACAACAAGAAGGCAAATTATGTGTACTTTCTTTGACTTTGAAAAGTTTGAAGTAAACTAAATTGTTCACAAGAAAAATAAAAGTTTTACTGAAGATTGCCTTTTTCCTTTCATGCAGCCTCCCCCACCCCAAAATATATTGCAAATGGAAGAGCACACACAGAGCCCCCAACAAGCCTGGTTATTTAACTCTTTTATCAGCAAATAGTAATGGTCAGTTTCACATTTTACACATTTACTGGAGTAGAGCACTGATCAGAGTTTGACCATTTACAGGCTTAGCCCAAGTTATGTATAAAACACTAACATAAAAAGGTTCTGTTTAACCAAAAATAAATAATTAACAAAGTTACATTGTGCAGAAATTAAACAGTGTGCTCACATTGCAACATAATTATTCATACAGAGAGAGGACAGCGGTAAAATACCTCTCAGTGTATCTCATAATGAGGAAAGTTCTTCATTTTGAGTCTTAAAAAGGTCCATGTTCCTTGCAGTTCCACATTGAAAGGGTCTAGCACACATTTAGTGTTAACTTATTTAACTAATATTCATGGTAATTAATATTGAATTGTATTAACACATCAAAAGAACATTTTATAAATGTGAAGTAACATTTATAACTTTCCTGTGAATTTTCTAGTTGCAGTGGCGGCTGGTGACTTCAAATCAAAGGGGGGCTGCAGGAGACAGCTGAATGGGTGGGGGTCAATGGGAAGGGGTGTGGCCAACCAGAAAGGGGAGGAGCTATGCTCAAAACCACAAAATCTAACTAAATACACTGCCCTGGGTGCCAAACCGTCATTATGAGAGTCCAATCAAGACAAAATGAAGTGTAGAAGAATAAAAATATTTCAATGCATTGGCTGCATGACAGCTTACTTAATATCTAGATGGAAACAAAAAGGTTGTGAGGCATGAAAAAATAAATTACTTTTTAAATACATTAATGGAATGCCAGTCAAAATCAAGTGTAAAAAAAACAAGCAGCACTCAACTCAAACCACTTCTTACACTGCAGTTCTAATTATAATTTATATTCATCTTTATTAAAGTACCAAGTAACATGCTGAAAGTAGAAATCTCTGATGCCCCCACTTGTAAAAATGTTTCTTATCCAAAAAAGACCTGCTGCCTGACAACTATCTACTTGTTTCATGGGGAAAACATGATCAAAGTAAAAAATGAAAAGCAAACAAGAAATAAGTTCAAGATACATTGCTTAAAAGGATTACTGTACAGGTTATGGACCACACAATTGGCATTCTGTTTAGTTTATGGGTAAAGCCTGCAGAGATGACTGGAAGTCTCCAAGTGTAATGAGCTTCTTAAAATAATGTAATCCTGTCCTTTATAACAAATACTGTCATATGCATTTCAATACCCAAGGCTTATACATTATCTAGTTAAGTATTCTTTACATGGGAACAACAGAAAGGCTTTCAATGTTGGCAATTCTTTAACAGTATGCTTATTAAAGCTTACTTGCATCTTACTTATCTCAGCCAAGCTTACCTGATGGTCATTAAAGTATTGCTACTTAAACACAGAGCAACAGGCACTTTGAGTAATAAGCATAAATCAACAGTACAAAAAATATGACAGAAACCAGACCATTCTGCAAAAATCAAGGACAGATGAAAAGCCACTCTAGTACTTGTGTCTACCTTGGATGGGGGGGGGGGTACTCTGCACATTTACACTGCGTAACTACTACTTGCCTTGCTTCGACACATCCAGAGTCACTACATGAGGGAGTGGGGTGCAACAAGTATGTCTCTGGCTGACTGTGATGGCCCTGACACATTTGTCATACCTCTCAACCTCAGAGCAAGAAATCTGGACAAAGCCATACGTAGAAGTGGGACAAAGGCCCAAAAATAAGGACAATTTTTAAATATTGCTCTTATAAACTTAGAAAGATAATAGAATAGGTCTTGCATTAGTATGAATTTTCTGAATGGTATGAAATCTGAAACTCAAATGTCTGTCATTATTTTCTAACTTCAGTCTTCAATGATTTGTCACTAATTTGCCAAAAAAACACAATTTTATGAAAAATAGACCAAAAATGTGATGTAAAAATATAAAATAGCCACACAATACAGATGGGAACCTGTCAAAGAAGGAACACTTTAATATTAGTACTGCTAACTTGAGCAGCTGACAAAATAAAAGAATCTACATGCATTTCTGGAATAAAAGTAATGTATAACTCTGATTATTACAGTTATATTTCTTAATTGTAAACCCTCCATGTTTTCTTCCAAAATTGCTATTTTGCTGAGGGGTTATTTGGGGGAAGAGCAACATTTTGAGCCAAAATCAGGGACAGTTGAGAGTTTTGGTTATGCCTAATTCTATAAAGCAATTTATTTGCATGTACCTCTCAACCTGTTAATGCAATAAATCTGGACAAGGCCAAATATATTGGGGGAACATATAAACAGTACCAAAAATTGCTCTTATATAAACTGAGACAGTTGATAGAATGGTCTTACTTTAGCATGCATTTTTCTGAAGGTTATGAAGTCTGAAACTCAGTGTGTCATTATTTAGCGACTTAATTCCTAAATGATTTGCCAGAAAAAACACAAATTTTATGAGGAACAAACCAAAAATAAGAAGCAAAAATATATTCATTCTTTGAAAATCTGGACAGTTGAGAGGTATAGTTCAGCTGGGGCTATCTTTAAGTTTGCTGCCCTTCCCCCTCACCAAATCATGGTCGAATGGAGCCTCCCCCTGCAGCCATTCCAATGATCCATTACTTGACTATTTCACTCCATTTACCATAAACACTAATGTGCATACTGATTTACTTCTATGATGATTTGGACTTCATTTGAAAGTTTTATTTTGCATTTTACAGTACAAACACTAAGACATCTGCTAAACAAACTTAGCATTAAAACTTCTCTGCCCTTGAAACTCACATTTATTGAAACAGCATTGAAACCCACATTCAAAGAAAATACATTTTACCAGTGGCAGATAAAGATTAATTCTGGGCTGTTTTCAAATCATAGGCCCCTTGCATATGAAACATACATGTGCTCTTTGATGCACCTTCCTATTGTTTTGAACATTTTTCCAGTAAACAATGAAACAAAATGCATGCACCAATAATGACAAAACTGCCCAATTCAGAACATCTTTCTAGTAAACAATGAAACAAAATGCATGCACCCATAATGACAAAACTGCCCAGTTCAGAACATTTCCATCATAAAAGTCTACTCAAACATCTACAGTCCACCATTATCAGTAAATATGCACAATTCTACAGTCCACCATTATCAGTAAATATGCACAATTCTGCAGTCCACCATTATCAGTAAATATGCACAATCTCTGAAAAGTATGATAAGATAGTAATATTGCAATAGGAAATGGATGGCAAACTGATAACAGGCTCATAGTTAGTATCTTAACTTTTTCAGTACGGCAGCATCCACCCCTTGTGGGAGTAGAACCAACAACCTTCTGCATCAAAAGCAAGTACACAACCTGTTGTGCTATTAACAATGCAAGCTGACTTAGCATAAGCAGCACTAAACTTCTCTTCCCCTGCAGCTCTCAGCTCCTTGTAAAATTTACTCAGTACTCAACTGCATCTCAACTTTGCAGCACAAGAAATCTGGAAAAAGCCAAATTTATTGGGAGGGGGGTCAAAAGCCCAAAAAACAGGGACACATTAAACATTGCAGATCTTCCAATTGGCTCAGTATCTGCATATACTAAGTAGTGGTTCAGGACATTGTCCTGCATGTGGTAGCTATTTGCTCAGTGTGTTTTTTATAATCTTTATAATATATATTTACCATCTCAAAAGTGCTTACTCCTCTCTGTACTCTTCTTTTCTAGACCTAACACCACTCTTAAGTATTCAACTGCGGTACCACCTTTAACATTCTTATAAGAGAAGTCCGGGTCTGAACTGTCTGAAAACAGCTACAGTTAACTTTGAGTATGTGTCTACCTGTTTGAGCCAATCTCCATTTTCCCCTGGAGAGCACTGTGCTTTGGCTGTAAGCAGCCACTCCCCCCACCACACACACACATTTTCCACTTTCTCTTATTCCCTTCTGTTAGCAAATAGTATCCATAACTAATCAATACTGTGTGTTTGTTAATTTAAACTATGACCACAGTAGCCTGCTGATACAAGGTTATCCTGTTTTTCCACCTGAGAAATTAAGAAAAGACTTACAGTTTCAGAGCAGTCCTTGGTCAATTGTAATTGTTTCTTAACACATACTTGTCTTGCTTTGTGATTGTTTCCAGCCCCTCATACAAGACCCTAACAGGGTCTCTACCCGCTCGCCTCCCCACCCTGCCCCTATTCCTCCCGCCCCAGTGGTCCCACCTTTATTGCACTCAAACCCCTCCCATCTTTCCAATAGCCAACCACAGCGCTAACCCAACACTACCGCCTCCATATTCCCTCTACTTTCACACCTCCACAACTGACATGTACAAGCATACCTTTCCTTTGCTCACTGCATGCACTCTCCTTGCATATCTTACATCCTACCAAAGCTCCATCATTCTCCCACTTAACCACTACCACTGTACTACTACTCACACCACCACCCATGTCTCACCCATACTCAGCTCCCTCCCACCAGCTCAAGAACCATCCCTATGCACCCCCCACATATTCTACCAACTATATTACTCAAACGTAAAGCATCCCTACAACTTAACATAGTAACCCTCCCACCATACCTATTACCCACAGAGCACAATCATAAAGTTTCCATTATAAACAAACACATTCAAAAACTGAGAAAACTAATAATCTCATGCATATCAAAACTAGCCCTAAGTGGAGACATCCACCCCAACCCTGGCCCTACCATCTCCAACCCCAATCCTCATAATCAGACTAGAAACCACAACTTCTCCCATATTACAGCCAATAGAAAGCCAAGTGACTTCCTTCTACTAAGCCTAAATATTAGAAGTATATCCAACAAAGTCCATGAACTCCATGCCACCATTGACTTATACTCCCTAGATATTGTCATCCTGACAGAAACCTGGCTAAAACCTCACATTACCAGTGAGCAAATACTCCCTACAGGTTACGGCATACTAAGAGTAGACCAGCTAAACAAAAAAGGAGGTGGTGTAGCTATAATATTTAAACAGCATCTAAACATCCAGATCTTAAAATCATCAGCTCCATAAATAGGCAATGAAGAAATAATATATACCAACCTCAAAATTAACCAAAACAAAACCATCAACATAATTGGATGCTACTTCCCACCTGGCCAAAACATCCCTCCACTAGAAAACCTCCTCAGCTGGTCTTCCCACCATCTCCCCCAATAAACTATCATCTTAGGTGATTTCAATATTGACTGGCAATCCTGTTCTGGCAACAATCCAACCCATCATGTACACCTTCATGGCTTCACCCAACTAGTCCAGTCACCAACAAGGATAAATAAAAACTCCAGCAGCACACTACCCTGGATTGGATACTAGTCAGTAAGAACCCCCAGTCATATATAACAGGCTGCTTATCAGATAGCCTCAGTGATCACTCCCCAACATTCCTACTCAAAAATACCTGTACCAAGCTAAACCTGTCATCTATCGTCAACACGTAAAAATAAACTTTAACCCACTCACATTCATCTCATCCTCAAAGAATGTAACTGGCATGCTCTAAAGTACCTCAGTCTAGATGACGAGTTGAATTTTTAATACTACCTTCCTGAACATCCTTAATTACCATGCCCCATAAGATTTTCCAGAACCAAAGCACAACCCTCCCCATGGCTACAGAAACCACTAAGTCAGAAATGAAAACAGGGATAAAGCCTGGGAGCACTGGCAAAACCAAAACCCCGCAGCTAGACAAACATTCCTAGAACTACTAATAGAGTCAAAAGCTAATAAATCAGGACAAATTCCAATACTACCAGTCTGCCCTAGACTCCTCACAACACAGTCCCAAACAATTCTGGTCCTCCATAAACTCCATCCTCCACCCAGGTAAAGTCAGTACCCTCCTCCTAACATCCTCACTCCTCAGAAAATATTGCTACCTCATTCAACACACACTTAACCCAAACCATACTATCACTAGCTAAACAACACAACCTCCCTCAAACCCACAACTTCAACTAGTAATCTCCCACTGCCTTCTCTTTTTTCCTGTACCTACCTCCAACATAAAAAACTCTTAACTAAACTTAAACCCACCAAATTAGCAGCAGACAACCTCCCAAGTGAATACCTACAAATCGCAGCTGATGCTCTGGCCTACCCAGTATCCATCTTGATTAACCGATCTCTGTTAGAAAGTTACGCCCACACTGTGGAAAGTCTCACATATAATTCCCTCCACAAAGGCGGACCCTCTGCAGAACTAACCACCACGCCCCATAGCTATTCTCTCTCCACTCTCCAAAATATTAGAGAGATGCATACACTCTCAGGTCTCAGACTACCTCCTTACTAACAACCTCCTTTCCAGTACTCAGCATGGTTTCCGACCAAACCATAGCACCACCACTGCCTTACTCTCCTTTACTAACACTATCCTTCAGCATAAAACAATGGCTATCTCTCCTCTGCTACTTTCCTAGACCTATCTAAAGCATTTGACATGGTCCCACACAAACAACTTATCTCTGTCCTCAATAGCCTATCCTTCTCACAATCAGTCACCAACTGGTTTCAGAGTTACCTGTCTGACCGCCAACAATCCGTTGTATGGCAGAATGACATATCTCCCCAGCTACCTGTCTCCATAGGGGTTCCCCAAGGATCCATCCTTGGACCCCTACTTTTCTCTGTTTACACCAATAATCTAGACTCTGCCACCAAACATGGCACACTCATCCAATACGCAGATGACTCCACCATCATCTGCTCAGTCCAGTCCCTACCCAAACTGCAAAAAGTCACACAGGAAGCCTTTTCCTCTGTTGAAACATGGTTATCTGATGCCCAATTAATACTCAACCCAAACAAAACTAAACTACTCATCTTCCAACCCACCAAACATACTCAAAACAACTCTCACTTTAACATCACAGCAAAAGACAACACCACTATATACCCAACTGAACACATCAAATTGCTAGGAGTGGAAATAGACAATAAACTAAAATTTGACATTCACATATCCATGACCATAAAAAGTCCACAAAAACTAGGAGCATTATACAGAAATAAACAATTCCTCACCAAAGCAGCAAAGATTTCAATAGCAAATTCCCACCTTATCTCCACCCTACTTTATGCCTCTCCAGTATATACCAACCTAAGGCAATGTGATCTAAACAAGCTAGAGACCTGCTACAACAAAATCGCCAAATTCGCCACAGGGGCATCCTACCGTAGTCACCACTGTCTCTCACTTGCTGGCTTGAACTCCCTCGCCTCCTTCAGTGGTATCAACTCTCAGTCGCCCACAAACTAGTAAATCATCCACTAAATGTCCCATCCTCCAAAATCTACTCCAACCCTATCACACCACCAGACCACTAAGATCCAGCAACAAAAATCACTTGCAGATCACTAAAGCCAATAACTCTACTGGTGAAGCACTATTCTCTTGCGCCATAGCCAAATTATGGAACTCACTCCCACCCACAATTACCTCCGTACCATCATGCACCAACTTCAAAACTTTATTAAAAGCGCACCTAAAACATGCTGGCTATGCCCTTGCAACTCCCACTCTAATATCATCCACCCCATCCAACTACTACCTTTCTTTCACCTCCACTAACTACCTTGATGATAGCAAGCTCAGATGCTCATAAGCCTAGTACTTATTATACAGCAGGAACTTCTCATTGTTACATTTGTTAATGCCTGTTATGTACTTCACAGACAAAGATTCTAGTTGTCTACTGATGTACTATGTTCTTCATCTGTAAATATGTTGTAAGTAATTTCTATGTTAAATTGTTAATCGCTATGTAATCCAATGTAACTACTGTCTGTTTATTTTACTGTGGAGCTTTTCTCCCCGGGCCTCCGCTGAAAATGGACCCACATCCAGTCGGACACTCCCGGTCAACAAATTTAAATAAATAAATAAATAAATTGCATGCATAATCTTGGAAAGTTGCTAGAATAAAATGCTGTGTTACCACCATACATTTTACTGCCAAGGTCCCTGTGCAAAAGAGTCAGAGCAACATACCACTACGCTAAATCAGCTGCTTTGTGAAAGAGAGGAAGACTGAAACTTAAATGGCTATCATTTAATGAATTCAGTTCTCACCATAGCTGTCAACCTCTTAGCACAAAACACCTGGGCAAACCAAGTAATGAGGGAATACAGCCCTCAAACATATTCAGTGAATTCAGTTCTTGCCATAGTTGTCAACCTTAGCACAAAAAAACTGGACAAAGCCAATAATGGGGTAATACAGTCCCAAAAATAAGGACAAATTTCAAATATTCATCTTATAAACTTAGAAAATTGCTAGAATAAAAGGTTGTGTTACTATGCATTTTCTGAAGAATATGAAGTCTGAAATTCAAATGCCTGTCAATTTTACTTATGACGGAACAAAAATAATTTTCAGCAGAGGCCCAGGGAGAAATACTGCAGACACATGTCTTTGTAAAATGGCAGGACACCAGAGCAAATCCACACAAACACAGGGATGGAGATGCAGACTCCACACAGAAGGTACCCCAGCCAAGAATCAAACCAGAAAACCTATAGCTGTGAGGCAACAATGCTACCACTGCACCATCAAATATGTAAGGAATTAACCATTCAGAAACCTGAAGTCTGAAATTCAAATGCCTGTCAATTTTATTTAACATTTGTTAATCAGGACAGTCTGACTTGGAACAAAAAAACAATTTTCAGCAGTGGCCCAGGAAGAAATAATGCAGACATGTCTTTGTAACATGGGAGGACACAAAAGCAAACCCACACAAACACAGGGAGAAGATGCAGACCCCATACAGAAGGCACCCCAGCCAAGAATCAAACCTGATAACCTGCAGCTGTGAGACAACAATGCTACCACTGCACCATCAAATGTCAAGCATTGCAACATTTAGAAACCACAGATATTATGAGGAACAGATCAGATCAAATATGAGGCAAAAATCTGCAAATTTTTTACAAATGGTGGTGGGTAGGGAATTCAGGTCCTTAACACCTGCATACAAGGTACAGGGTTCAAGTCTGAGGTATTCCCTGCCACACCACCATGAGCTTGTTCTAGCCACCAGTATATAGTAACTGGGGCATTTCACACACACACACACACACACACACACACACACACACACACACACACACACACACACACACACTTACCTGGAGCGATCCCTTTGTGCTATTAACTCCATACCTGCCCATGCATCTCTGTCCGTTGGAGAATCAAATCCACCACGTGAGATCTTCCCCTGACGAGACTCCAACCTGCCAACATTGCAGTCGGGCTTCGATCCATTTCCTGCGACAGTCTATGCAGTTACAACTGCATAGACTTCTGGGATGTCTGTTCTGAAGTGTTTCCTAATCTGGACTGCTGCAGAGACAGTCTGTGCATACTCCAGACTGTCTCAGCAGCAGTCCGGACTAGTGCGCATACGCGAAAGTCCGTGAATTTTTTATTTTTATTTTTTATCTTTATTTTCTTTCTTTTATTTTATTTTTTACAGCTGGTGGGGGGGGCTGCAGTCCGGCAGTCCAATAGCACAGGCTGCCCCTGCCTAGTTGAAGTTGATAGTAAGCTGTTGGCAAGTGTTCCACATTGTGAGAGGCTGTGCTCCACATTTTGGAGATGGAAGTTTCGAGAGCTCTGAGGGTAGCAACATTTCAATGATTGAGAGAGTGGATGCACATTTTAAGTACGTTTAAACTTAGAGAAGCTGCCAGAAAAAAGACAAGAATGTAGAAGGCTATAGTGTGAGATGAAAGGAATAACAAATTGAGGGCTAAGATAACTAAGTGATATGTACATCACTATAGCAGTTGCATTTCTGTTATCATTTACATTTAGACCTCTTACTCCTCCCCATAACAGCCACTTTCTGAATCAGGAGATCTGTAGAATTTCTGTGATCAACTGAAAGCAATCCTGCCAAGAAAAGTGCATATTAGCTTGACACACAGAGACACTGACAAGCCTTAGTGACATTTGTTTAACTTTGATTTAGGCACAGTAGCAGTCATTTGCTTTCAGAAGCAGACTTCACCACCCAACAAAAAACATGTTATGTTTGTGGAAACCTACATTGTTAAGTCTGTGGAATTTTTATAATGGTAAAAAACCCTTGTTCCATTTAGATATCATTGTGTGTATTTTTCCACAAGGAAATGGAAGTTTAATTATAGTTTTTATTATCTCACTCAGACAAAGCATATGTATTGCTTTCCCACTCAAAGAACAACAGCCTTTGATTTAAATGTCTCCTCAATGGTCATATAAGGCAGTCCTCAGTGTTGTAATGGTTGCTACAATATAATGAAAGACTTTACACCACTCACATGTAGAGAGTACATGGTTTCTTAATGAATGCAAACTGTAGTACTTTACTTTGTGTTCCCAATGATCTTATTAGGTGTTGCATGGTACTTTTTGGTTTTGCAGTATAATCTGTGACCTACGTTTCACTCAAACAAATCTGATGTGTTGCTTTCCCATTGAAAGCGCTTTCTGATATTTATTTATTTTGCTTTGTTTACTGGGAAAGTCTAGCTAGGCACATGACATTGTTTTGGTTGAGGCCTGAAGAGAAAAGCTACATATACATAAAGCTGAAGAACATTACATTCTGTTATTGCAATTTTACATTCTACACAAGTACTAAAACATTATTATATGTACGTAATAGTAACACATAAGATATTCCCTGGGATTCATTAACAGTTGTGTAGGTTTCAGACAAAGTCTGCACAATTGCAGCATATTAGCACGATGAGCAGGAGAGCTCATTGAATATGCATGCTGCTGTTCATGCTTACATGATACCAAACACCATTTCATAGCCAGCAACATTGTTGGTGGACATGAAACAATGCTTGAAGAATGAGCACACAACGTAAACAAAAATACTTGCCTGCATAGGTTCATAGGAGATTATTAGGCTAACGGCTTAAGAGCCCTTGCAAACCTAGCCAATATAGCTTGATTTTAGCCAATATATGGCCCTAGGAGCAAGAGGATGGCATAGGTTTGTGCCTATGCTTCAGTATCTGATTGCCTCTGTCTGTAAGGGATATAGGCGCTACTCCAGGTGTGAATTTGGGATTTTCCATTCATTGATTCAAACTGCATTTGAAGAGAGCCAGGAAAGGGCTCTGCTTAACATGAATATGAAGCCTGTTCCAAAGAAGGGGCAGTCTCTGAGACACAGCTCTGTTTCTCCAGCATGTTTTGTTTGAGCCACTAAATTTAGATCCCTAGAACAGGTGATCCTCATGTTGTTTGACTTGCAGATGTGCAGCAACTCCATCAAGGCTAGATTTGTGAGTGGCTTATAGATCAAGCATTGGTCACCCATATTATGCAAGCACATACTGACAACTTATATAGGTTCATAGGTTCATAAGTAGGTACTAGGCTATTGGCCCTAGGGCCTATAGAAGCCTAGCCAAAAAGGTACCCTGGCTTTCCACACCCAAGAAAATTATTTTCCTGTGCCCCTATTGAGCAGAGCCACAGAAGTGATCCCTGGGGTAAATTTCCTATTTCCCATCCAATCATCAAGATTTTTCTTGAAGAGTGCTAATGAGGAGCTTTGTTTGATATAGATAGGTAGTTTGTTCCAGAGTGTGGGAAGTCTCTGGGACAGGAATCTATCCTTCCAGCATGTTCTGTTTATTGTGGTGACAAGGTTTAGGTCCCTAGAGCGTGTAGCTTGGAGGGGTTGGGATTTCTTTAAGTGGAGGATGTCCAACAGCTCTGGGTTTGACATAGCTTTGTATGTTAGGCAGAGATTGCCTCTGAGTAGGCGATATGCAATGGAGTAAAGCTGGAGTTTTTTGAGATGGTCTGTGTAGGGCATCTGTTTGAGGCTGGTAATCTTTGTGAGGTATTCCTGCAGCCTTTCCAGTTGTTGTAGATGTCTTGTGAGGTACATACCAAAAGGGGCATTGTACTCTATAACGGGTCTAATGAGTGATGAGTAGAGGGGAACAATGACCTCTTTTTTCCTGGATGAGAAACCTTTTGTGATGAGGTGTGCCACGTAGAAGGATTTCCTGACTACTGTGGTGATGTGATTATCAAAGGAGAGACTACTGTCCACCTCTGTCCCAAGGTCTCTTATTACACTTTCGGTGTTAAGTAGACTACTTCCTATGTGGTAGTTCATGGGTAAAGTGTTTTTACCAAAGGGGATGACAATGCACTTTTTGGCATTGAGCTTGAGGCCATGGCTTTGACACCAGACATCTGTCTCAACGAAGCCCTTTTGTAGGATGTCCACATCGTTAGGAGTTTCGATTACGGCTCATAGATTGCAGTCATCTGAGAACTTCATTAGCCAAAGATCTTCTGTGTTAGCCTGTACTTCAGAGAAGTAGATACCAAACAGGAGAGGACCCAGGACTGAACCCTGTGGTACTCCACTTGTCCCTGGTCTGAAGTTGGAGTTGGAGTCTGCTACTTTCACAGTGTGGGTTCTGTCAGTGAGCCAGTTGACAACCCACTTTGTGACATAGGGATTTATATCTAGTTTAGTGAGTTTATCTATAATTCCAGAGTGGGGGTGGTGTCAAAAGCCTTGGTGAGATCTAGATAGGTTGTGTGAACCACCTTATCCTTGTCTATGACTTTGGTGACTGCTTCAAAGAAGTTATCAGTTTTAGGAGACATGATCTGCCTTTTACAAACCCAAACTGGGTGGGGTCCAGAGTTTGGAGATTACCAATGTCTTTGTTTATAATCTCTATGGCCTTGCATACCTGGCTCCTCAGGCTAATGGGGCGGTAGTTCCCAGGGTGCATGGTGGTTTCCCTTTGTGGCATGGGATAACTGTTGCTTTGCGCCATTCAGTGGGCACAAAGCCTGAGGTGAGGATATGATTGAACATGGTACTTAGGTGGGGTGCCAGTTCGTTCTGTAGTTCATGTAGAATGCAGCCTGGGATGTTGTCAGGTCCCATGGATGCTGTGTTCTTGGTTTTGAAGAGTGTGTATTTTACTGTGCAGCCATGATTACAGGAATTTTGCATTCTTCCAGTATAGAGGTAGGCCCTTTAGGGGCTGAGAGGGGGGTAAAGTTAGCACTGAACCTATATCTGCCAGGATGTTGGCAATGTCAGTTGGTTTTGTATATTCATAGGTAGGTACTAGACTATTGGCCCTAGGGCCTATATAAGCCTAGCCAAAAAGGTACCCTGGCTTTCGCCACCCAAGAAAATTATTTTCCTGTACCCTTATCGAGCAGAGCCGCAGAAGTGAACCCAGGGTGAATTTCCTATTTCCCATCCAGTCATCAAGATTTTCTTGAAGAGTGCTAATGAGGAGCTTTGTTTGATATAGATAGGTAGTTTGTTCCAGAGTATCATAAGTCTCTGGGACAGGAATCTATCCTTCCAGCATGTTCTGTTTATTGTGGTGACAAGGTTTAGGTCCCTAGAGCGTGTAGCTCAGAGGGATTGGGATTTCTTTAAGTGGAGCATGTCCAACAACTCTGGGTTTGACATAGCTTTGTATGATAGGCAGGGATCGCTTCTGAGTAGGTGATATGCAACAGAGTAAAGCTGGAGTTTTTTGAGACTGTCTGCGTATGGCATCTGTTTGAGGCCAGTAATCCACTTTGTGAGGTATTTCTGTGGCCTTTCCAGTTGTTGATGTCTTGTCAGGTACATACCAAAAGGGGCATTGTACTCTATAAGGGGTCTGAGTGACGAGTAGAGAGGAACAATGACCTCTTTTTTTCCTGGATGAGAAACCTTTTGTGATGAGTTGTGCCATGTAGAAGGATTTCCTGACTACTGTGGTGATGTGATTATCAAAGGAGAGACTACTGTCCACCTCTGTCCCAAGGTCTCTTATTACACTTTCGGTGTTAAGTAGACTACTTCCTATGTGGTAGTTCATGGGTAAAGTGTTTTTACCAAAGGGGATGACAATGCACTTTTTGGCATTGAGCTTGAGGCCATGGCTTTGACACCAGACATCTGTCTCAGCGAAGCCCTTTTGTAGGATGTCCACATCGTTAGGAGTTTCGATTACGGCTCATAGTTTGCAGTCATCTGAGAACTTCATTAGCCAAAGATCTTCTGTGTTAGCCTGTACTTCAGAGAAGTAGATACCAAACAGGAGAGGACCCAGGACTGAACCCTGTGGTACTCCACTTGTCCCTGGTCTGAAGTTGGAGTTGGAGTCTGCTACTTTCACAGTGTGGGTTCTGTCAGTGAGCCAGTTGACAACCCACTTTGTGATGTAGGGATTTATATCTAGTTTAGTGAGTTTATCTATAATTCCAGAGTGGGGGGTGGTGTCAAAAGCCTTGGCGAGATCCAGATAGGCTGTGTGAACCACCTTATCCTTGTTTATGACTTTGGTGACTGCTTCAAAGAAGTTATTAGTTTTAGGAGACATGATCTGCCTTTTACAAACCCAAACTGGGTGGGGTCCAGAGTTTGGAGATTACCAATGTCTTTGTTTATAATCCCCATGGCCTTGCATACCTGGCTCATCAGGCTAATGGGGCAGTAGTTCCTAGGGTGCGTGGTGGCTTCCCTTTGTGGCATGGGATAACTGTTGCTGTGCGCCATTCAGTGGGCACAAAGCCTGAGGTGAGGATATGATTGAACATGGTACTTAGGTGGGGTACCAGTTCATTCTTTAGTTCATGTAGAATGCAGCCTGGGATGTTGTCAGGTCCCATGGATGCTGTGTTCTTGGTTTTGAAGAGTGTGTATTTTACTGTGCAGCCACGATTACAGGAATTTTGCATTCTTCCAGTATAGAGGTGGGCCCTTTAGGGGCTGAGAGGGGGGTAAAGTTAGCACTGAACCTATATCTGCCAGGATGTTGGCAATGTCAGTTGGTTTTGTATATTCATAGGTAGGTACTAGACTATTGGCCCTAGGGCCTATATAAGCCTAGCCAAAAAGGTACCCTGGCTTTCACCACCCAAGAAAATAATTTTCCTGTACCCTTATCGAGCAGAGCCACAGAAGTGAACCCAGGGTGAATTTCCTATTTCCCATCCAGTCATCAAGATTTTCTTGAAGAGTGCTAATGAGGAGCTTTGTTTGATATAGATAGGTAGTTTGTTCCAGAGTATCATAAGTCTCTGGGACAGGAATCTATCCTTCCAGCATGTTCTGTTTATTGTGGTGACAAGGTTTAGGTCCCTAGAGCGTGTAGCTCGGAGGGATTGGGATTTCTTTAAGTGGAGCATGTCCAACAACTCTGGGTTTGACATAGCTTTGTATGATAGGCAGGGATCGCTTCTGAGTAGGCGATATGCAACAGAGTAAAGCTGGAGTTTTTTGAGACTGCCTGCGTATGGCATCTGTTTGAGGCCAGTAATCCACTTTGTGAGGTATTTCTGTGGCCTTTCCAGTTGTTGATGTCTTGTGAGGTACATACCAAAAGGGGCATTGTACTCTATAAGGGGTCTGAGTGACGAGTAGAGAGGAACAATGACCTCTTTTTTTCCTGGATGAGAAACCTTTTGTGATGAGTTGTGCCATGTAGAAGGATTTCCTGACTACTGTGGTGATGTGATTATCAAAGGAGAGACTACTGTCCACCTGTGTCCCAAGGTCTCTTATCATACTTTCGTTGTTAAGTAGACTACCACCTATGTGGTAGTTCATGGGTACAGAGTTTTTAACAAAGGTGGATGATGATGCACTTTTTGGCATTGAGCTTGAGGCCATGGCTTTGACACCAGGCATCTGTCTCAGTGAGGCCCTTTTGTAGGATGTCCACATAATTAGGAATTTCGATTATGGCTCCTAGTTTGCAGTCATCTGCAAACTTCATTAGCTAAAGACCTTCTGTGTTAGCCTGTACTTCAGAGAAGTAGATACCAAACAGGAGAGGACCCAGGACTGAACCCCGTGGTACTCCACTTGTCACTTTTCTGAAGTCAGATTTGGAGTCTGCTACTTTCACAGTGCGGGTTCTGTCAGTGACCCAGTTGGCAACCCATCTTGTGACATAGGGATTTATACCTAGTTTAGTGAGTTTATCTATAAGTCCAGAGTGGCGGGTGGTGTCGAACGCCTTGGTGAGATCTAGATAGGCTGTGTAAACCACCTTACCCTTGTCTATGGCTTTGGTGACTGCTTCAAAGAAGTCTATCAGGTTTAGGAGACATGATCTGCCTTTTACAAACCCGAACTGGGTAGGGTCCAGAGTTTGGAGGTTACCGATGTCTTTGTTTATAAGTTCCACCATACATTCCATGGCCTTGAAGACCAGGCTCATCAGGATAATGGGGTGGTAGTTCCCTGGGCCCATGGTGGCTCCCCCTTTGTGGAGTGGGATAATTGTTGCTGTGTGCCATTCAGTGGGCACAAAGCCTGAGGTGAGGCTATGATTGAACATGGTACTTAGGTGGGGTGCCATTTCTTTCTGTAGCTCATGTAGAATGCAGCCTGGGATGTTGTCAGGTCCCATGTATGCTGTGTTCTTGGCTTTGGAGAGTGTGGTTTTTACCTGTGCAGCTGTGATTACAGGAACTTTGCATTCTTCTGGTATAGAGATTGGCCCTTTAGGGAGTGAGAGAGGGTTAAAGTTAGCACTGAACTTATCTGCCGGGATGTTGGCAATATCAGTTGGTTCTGTATATGTAGTGCCATTATGCTGTAACTCAGAGCAGATTTGAGTGTTGCCATTGAGATTCTTGACGTAACTATAGAATGCTTTGTGGTTGTCTTTAGAATCAGTGGAGATTTTGTTTTTGTAATTAGCTTTGGAGGATTTTATGAGGGATCTCAGCTTCTTACTGAGGCTCACCATGGATTTCCTCCAATCATGGGATTTTACTCTTTTTTGCAACAGTTTCTTTCTTCTGTTGTAGAGTTTATTTATGGGAGGGGACTACCAGATTGGTTTCCTTTTTTGGAGGATAGTATCTTGGTTCTGTTGGAGATAGCACAATCCATGCACTCATGTAAGTTCTTATAAAGTGCATTTATGTAGGATTCAGCAGTCGTATCTTTGTTGTCCGTGTGCATGGGTGTCATGATGTTTGCCACTTCTTTCTTAAGAAGCCTGAAGTTGGCTTTGGATAAATTTTTTACAGTGTTTTCTCTAGTGGGGGGTTGGGGTGGGATGTGGATGTCTAGGGTGATTAGCTTATGGTCGGATCTGACCAAAGAGGAACTGACCTTTGGTGTGGAACACCGGTCACCCATGTTGGTAATGACCAGGTCTAGGATATTGCTGCCCCTGGTGGGGGTGCGGATAAGTTGATCTAAGGCATTGGAATTTATGAATTCCAGAAAATGTTGAGCAAAAGAGTTGGTAAATGAATAGTTTTCCCACTTAATGGTGGGGTAGCTGAAATCACCCATTATTAGGGTGTTGGGTTGTACCCTAATATTTTCCAGTACATCAAGAAATGAGGAGTGGGAATCCTGGGGCATGGTGTGGGATCTGTAGCAAGCTACAATTTGGATTGTGGTCTTGCCCAGAGTTAATTGCACTTGGATAATCTCGGATGCATTATGCTTAACAACTAGCCTGGAGGTGTGGACATCCTTAATGAATATGGACAAACCTCTGCCTTTAGTGTTTCGGTCCAGGTTAGGTAGCCGAAAGGTGTGGTATGAATTATAGCCTGGTAATGCAGGGGTGCTCTCTGGAGTCTTGAACCAGGTCTCTGTCACTGCACAGATGTCGATGTTCTCCATTTTAAGGAGTGCCTCGAGTGAGTGCATTTTGAGGTTTAGACTTCTAGCACTGAGTAGCATTATCCTCAGATTTTGCTTGCTTGTACCTGTTACGGTAGTGAATTTGTTATTTGAACCTTGCCTAAAAAGGCACTATAGGGACGACAAGAGCCTTAGCCAGTGTCCGGAATCTCAAGGGCAACAGGTGCAGGCCATCTCTAGCAAAGCATCATGGTCTGTCAATCATGTCATCCCAGGCAGATACTGGACCCCCTTAGAATGACACCAGAAGCTTAGCCAATTGTTGAAGTCAATCATTTTGTCCTTGTACTGTGGTATCATTCTGGGTGATGGCAGGATGCTAATCAGGGCTAGGGTCATACCTGCTTGGGTTACAAGATCGGAGAGCTCCTCCATGTCTCTTTTAATGTAGTCAGGGAGGTACGTCTCAGGTCATTCACACCAACATGGACAATGTCAGAGTCATATTTGTACTTGTGGAGTGATCTGAGTGCGTGTGTTATGTGCCTGATCCTGGCACCCGACAGGCAGCTGACAGTAACTTTCTCTTTGTTTAGCCTGGTGAGTGGAACATCAGTGCAGCTGACTATAGAGTCACCTATGACTAGAGTGTTGGGTACGTTGTTATGCCTTATGGGCTGTGGTTGAGTGGCGCACTGAGTTTATGGGCTATGTGTCATTTGGGTTGTGTTGGGGGGTGGAGATTGCTTGCGTTTCTGCTTTGGAGGTCCCTATTGCTTGGGCAGATTTTTATTGAGAGCATCCACGAATATTGGTGTGTATTTTGTGTTTCTGTGTGTGTGTTTTGGTGGTGTAGTTTTTGAGGGACTAAGTGATGAGTGTGATGTCGTGCAAGTGTTTACCTTCTCCTCTTGACTGTCTAGTCCCATCTTGGGTGAAGAGAGCTTTGCTTCTAGTTTGGCTATATAAGTGCATCTCTCACAGGTTGTAGTGTTGGGTGGTAGGAGGAGATGGTTATTTGTGTACATGAGGCAATTGCTGCATTGCCCCAAGATGCCCAGATTCATCAGGTAGACAGGAGAAAACACCAGGAGCTGACCCTTAGACATGCCTGGATAGGTGCTTATTTATTAAGTACTAAAAACAGTTTTCCTCTAGACAAGTGAGGAAAGTTGAGTGATATGAAGTAAAGGCAAATGACTTTTAAGCATGTAGTTGCAGAGGACATGCAGCTGGAATAATCGACACAGACTATAACATGAACAGTGTAGGGATATTTACAAGGGAAGGGTAAATGGAAAAAATGTAGTCCGTTAATACATTCAGATGTGATGGTAGAAAGAAACATTTTTCATTCGGAAAATGTCTGTACTGATTGTAATAAACAATCCTGTTTTTAACTATATACCCGGGTACTTAAAAATGGTCATGCTAACAATGGATGTGAGAGGGATAGAATGCAGTATTGTAAGAAAGGAGATTAAGTGTAATATTAATGTTGATGACATGCCAAGTTGAGATAATAGCAAGGACAGTGGGTACATTATGGCCCATTCACATACAGTGCAGTTATGAAATATGACTTGTATAAAAAGAATGTACATATGAAAACTGACTGTATTGCTGTATCCTCCATTCCATCCTAAACGTCTTGGACAAGCATGTGTTTTATATACATGTGCATTGTAAACAGTAATAAAATAGCAATCAAAATGCACAAGTGACAAATGGCAACACAGATCTAATGACATTGCAGTACTTGAATATCTCCATTTGTAAGTGGAGTACATGCTCACAGGACATTACAGAGAACACTGCCATAACAGCATGTAAACAGCATAAACACAAATACTGTTTGCATTAATAATAACTTTATGCATTGCTGTTTGTGTAACGTCAATACAGTCTTAGAATTTTACCCTTGGTTGAAATTGAACAACAAACCATGTAAGCCCATGGACTACAAAGGTGTATGAATCACATGCACCACAGTGGAAGTCTTAACAAAGCTGTGAGACTCCACCTATGTGAAGTCATTACATCATATGATTGTGTTGCATTTTGTTAGAGATAAAAGGGCTGGGAAGGTTTATCCATGTGAAGTCATTACATCATATGATTGTGTTGCATTTTGTTAGAGATAAAAGGGCTGGGAAGGTTTATCCCACTGTAAGTGTATACATTATAACACTTGTGGATGTCATTCATGCATAACAGCATTAGAACAAGCAATGCTTATAGTCAGCCAGTGTGGGTTTTGAACACCTGACTTATGTGACAACAGAAGCTACATGATATTAGAATGAATGAGTGTGCCACAGTGCCCTTGGTGTTACAAGTGTGAGATGTTTTGATCTTTGAAGCTGCAATATAATTTTACTGCTGCAAAGGAGATGAATGCTTGTCATTTCTTTAAAATAGTGTTGCTGTATATGTGTTTCTCACACAACATTGCCTACTGCTAAGGTATACACAGACACATGAGATGCATAATACAGTCATCATTGTGATGGGAGAATGGAAATCAAGCACAATGTATGGATAATCAAAGATTAGAACACATGCTTTATTAAGGCACAAGCATACAGGGCATAGTCTCTTGTCTTTACGCCATAGGAAAAACTTTAGTGTTCTCATGGGAAAGACTGATGTCATCCCCATGACATCATCAGAGAAAGCATTTCTGTGTGAAAAAGGGCAGAAGTCATTGTAATAGGAGTCCCCATCCATACATATACACAGTGGATAGCTGTCTGACAACATTGTTGCCTACCTGCACATTCACAGGCATAGTGACACAAGTGAGTCTAAGGATTAATGGCTAGATTTGAACAGACTACCCAAGATCACAAGGTGCACAGTATTGCTGGAATCACGCAAGGCATGCAAGATGTTCTTTTACAGTTCTGATAGTGCACATTTGTATGGATGAAATCACCATTCTCTCATATGTTGATATTCTCCTAAAATGTATGAAGACAGTTGAAATACTCAGTAACACTACACAGCTACACATACATGCATTAGAAGTCTTCTCTACACAACAGAACAAACACCCACTGACAGTACACTATCATTGCTGGATTCAAACCTCTTCCATCTGTTTTTATGCAGTCTAGAGAGCACAGTATCAGTAGCCATCACCACAAGGTAACTCATACAACTGCTTTGACGTGGCTTGTTTTTGTTAGCATGATATAAGCATTGTGTTTCCTAAACTGTTTATGGCCTGAGGTAATACAAATCTATACTGTAATCCTCTGCCAGGTATAATATGTAGCCTAAGGGGAATTTTGCTTAAGGGGTGTTGTCATGGATCAGTTGTGCATGACAGTGGACACAGTGACATTATTTACCCAATGTTAGATTCAAACCTCCTACCTATTTACAGAATGTATACAACACAGAATTAGCCACAAGCACCACAGGAAAACTGAGAGTTATAAGGCCACAGTGTGCAATTCTGACATGCTGACCTCATCAGTGGGATGGAGAGAAGACATTTGTGGTAAAAGTGAGATAAGGGGATGAGGGGCATCCTTTCCCATGTTAAAATCTTCAGCTAACTGGAGGGTGATACAGCATGACCTTTCAGGAAAATATATATAACTGACATTGAAGCCACACACACACATGCTCCCCACTCTGAGATTCAAACCTCCTACCTAATTGTACAATCTAGAGAGTACAGTAGTAGCTTCAAGTGCCACAGGACAAATCTGACTCTTATAGGGACAGAGTGCACTTTTGACAGAATGACCTCATCTCTCTGTGTTATCGAGAAGGTGTTTGTAGTAAAACTGGAGTAAAAGGATGGTGGAATCTTTACCCAAGTTAAAATTTCCCCTGACTGGACGTTTATACAGTATGTCCGTTCAGGAAGCTATATGTACCTGATATTGCAGAATGTCCCCATGGTGAGAAATGAACCTCCTGCCTATCTAGTTACACAATGTAGAGAGCACAGTATTAGTTGCAGACACCACACGAAACGTCTAACTCTTAAGGGGAAAGAGTACACTTTTGACTTGTTGACCACATCAGTGTGGTGCAGAGAGGATGTCTATGTTAAAAGTGGGATAAAGTACAGAGGGAGCTGTGTGCAAAGTTAAATGTATTCTCCTCCGTGGAAGTGGACACAGCACATCACTAAAGCATTACTTACTGTCACAACACCCCCAGATACACACACATGCACAAGTTTCCATTGGTGAGAATTGAACCTCTTTCCTCTCTATTTGCACAGTCTAGAAAGGGCCGTATTAGTCGCAAGTGATGCAGTAGAAATCTGAATTTAATTATGTGAAAAAGCACATTTCTAGTTAGTAAAAATCCATTTGGAACAGTTGGTTCTGTGCATCACAGGATTTGGGACAAATCCATATGTGTGGACAGGCCAGCCTGACAGCACTATAATTGTCCCATGTAATGACATACTTCTCTGCATACTGCCCTTCATGTACACCACATTATTGTGTGGGACATGAATCTGTTTCACAGTATGGGATGTAAACTAGGTAATTATCAGTCAAGCATTCCTGACAGTTTATTGTTGGATGATTGTACACTTGTCTCATGCTTGCTCATTGTGAACTGATAATACAAACAGATGCTTCCTAAATAGGACAGTGCACTGCAGAGTAACACTGATTCATTATGTGTGAATAGGCTACCCAACATTGTAACACAGATTTTGATTAACAGACTGACTTAATTGGGTCAACATTACTCTGAAATCCAGATAAGTTGTTGTCAGAATGCAATGCAGACATTGTGGAACCTAAACAAAGAAGTATTTGCTGTAATTTTATTTACTGTTTACCTGAAGTGCAGCATTACCAACCTCAGTTGCACTGCTGGTGGCAAAGTGTTAGCGCATGCATAATCCTATCTTGATGTGTTGAACTTGGAGTGGGAATTAGCAGTTGTCTGTGGTGCTGTTTGCTGACTTTCCCTTAAAGAAGCATTATACACTTACAGCCCTGTGTTAATCCGATGCCATGGTCATGTTTCAGGTGTCATGATTTACACATTTGTCATGACATTTGCAGTTAGTCAATCCTTATATGTATTCTACAGGTGTGTTATTGAACACGTGCGAGACTAAGCATGTTGTTGCTGGTGGAAGTATGACTTTTGGAAATAGTTGTGAATCAAGTAGGTTTATTGGATGACACAGAAATGGTGGGAAGAGGTGACAGGAGAACACAATACACACATGCTAACACATTAGTTTATTTCTTTTCTGCACATATTTGTGTTGTGTTACTGTTTGCTTTATCAGTATAATTATTAATTATTCATGCAAGATCTGTACAAGAGAGGATTCACAGTAGGTAGCAAGCACATCAGTATAGCAGCAGGATAATGGTGTATTAAGAAAAGGTATAGCCAACATTTACACCCACAGGAGCCATGCAAAACATTCAAAAACAGTTTGGCATGCATCTGGATTCAAACTGGAGAGTATTTCAAGAAAATTAACCTAAATATTATTTAAATATACCACATAAGAACTCCTACTTCACAAAGTTCCCATGAAAAGGAGAATACACATATTACTCTTCATTACCCTCATCTCAACTGTGAGTCATACATTCAGCTATTCATCTTTTCAAAAAGTAGATTAACCTGATTAAACATACCTAAGCACATCTGCAGGAAGGGCACCATATACATCCATTTAGCCTCAGTTGCAGTTGTTGCTCAGTGCTAGACATTATGCAAATGCAGAAGGGGAAGACTAATGACACAGAAGGGAAGAGATACATACAGGGTGAGAGGGAGGCAGGAACTATGACAAAAGGATAATGCTGGATCATAACAATATGTAGGAAACAGCTACACATAACTGTACTAAAAACAGTCAGTAACACTTAGCAATGCCTGGATTAGAACCCTTGAAAGTATGCAAAAATTTGCTATAGATCTGAGCATTGTCTCATCACACCACCAAGGAACTCCTACTTAACGCACTTTAACACAATTGAAGGACAGTGAAAACCTGCTGAAGCAGAATGGCTGAACAAAGAGAAAGAGAGATAGACATATGGAGAGAGGAATAACAAGTGTTTTTGTGGGACACATAGGATCATCTGTATGGTGTGCTACTCTTATTTCCTCATTATTAAGCTGTCATGATTGGTACAATAAAGTGCATGCTATAGGGAGCAAGAAGTAAGTGGTAGAAGAGTACAATCAACATCAAGACATAAGCAGGGTAAGGGTGGCTTACTAAATTGTCTGTTGGTCTGCAGTGTTTTTGCAAATGATGTCTTGCTGCTCTATTCAGATGGTGTTGTTAATGAAATGAAGAAAAATATAGAGATTTGCAGTTGACTATATAATACAAATGTAAAATGTCATGAAATAATTTGTCCTAAAGCTATAGTCAAATCTATAACACTATGCAAAACCATTAGTCTGCAGACAGGGGAATTATCTCAACATGGCACATAGGAACTTCTAGATGTTCTTCATGTTTCACTGTTGCAGTCATTACATTTGGGTGATCTGCTTGCAGGTTGCACTCAGTCGGCCTGATTAACAAAGTCTTGGGTCCTGTGTCGGTTGCTGTCGCTTCTTCCATGATGTCAGGTCGTCAGGGGTATAAAACATGCAGCCGATGCCATTACATCAGTCTTTCTTGCCGTGCAGTGCCCGAAGCAGAAGCAGTTCGCAAGTGCCGGTCGGCGGACTCCTGAAATTTTCGTTTTCAAGTTTCAGAAGCGAAGTCTTCAACTAAAGCTAAGTACCCCCGTTAGGGAAACTTTTTCTTGCTCCTTACCGATGTCAGTAAAAATTAATAATTGCATTACTTGTGGAAAGCAAATACCTCATAAAGATTTTCATTTGTACTGTATTCCTTGCCTAAGCCCTGACCACGACGCACCTTGCTGTCGGTTTTGTGCTTTATTTAATCAATGCACTATCCGTCATCGGTATATTTTTGCCTATAAAGATTTCAGTTCTCGGTTTAATTATCCAGAAATGTCATCGGTTAGCCATCCGACTACCGGGATTCCAAAAAAACACAAAAATAAAGACAGAGAAAGGCCGCCGAGGTCCAAAACTGCCGACGACGCTTCTCCTAAGCCAGTCCGCCAGTTCACCGGTACTCAGTGAGGCGCTTTCGCAGCCCCTGATACCCGCTACTTCTGATTCGCAGGCCTCTACTGATGCCCATTCGGCGTCCGGTATGCCGCAGGATGCTTCAACTATGGAACCCGCGGATGGTCTCTACCTTGGATGGGTCTGGAGCCACTGTGCAGGCACCACCTTCTGAGGGTGTATTCAGGCCTACGGACTTGCATATTAATTCTATGCCTCCTTCATTACTTAGGCCTAAATCTCGATCCATGTCTAAAAAAACGACGCCCAGGCCACATGCTCAGGCCTCTATGCCTAAAAAACAAATGATAAGAATGGCTGAAGATCTAATAACTCTAATCAGGGGTAGCCAACCGCCCCCCCCCCCCTTCTAAGTGGCCTAGGACTGAGGTTGATTATGAATTTTCTGATCAGGATTCTGTTTTTTCTGACTCTTCTGATGACCTGGATTTGTCCGTACCTACTTATGAGGATTCTAATGCAGAGGACTCTATTCCCTTTGCTTCCCCACCTGAGGATTTTTCTTTTGGGGAAACCTTGCATTCTCTAAGGAAGCATTTCTACTGGGAAAGCCAGGATTTTTCTGATTCAAAAAAGAGGCTTAGGGATTTCCTTCTCCTACCTCAGCATAGGCCTTTAGCTATTCCTCCTGTACTAGACATTGTTGATGATGCTTTCTCGGAATCTAACTTGACCCCTGATTCCCTGCCTCCTGCTCCCAGAAAACCTGACAGATACTACAGGGACCCTGAGTCCCACAAGTTCCTTTTCAAAAATTCTATTACAGATCCAGATACTTTTTCATAGGGGCCCAAGGGCATTAAGGCTCTGCAACCTTGGCCATTAGGGCTTTAAACTGCCAGTTTCATATGTTAAAATATCAGCAACATGTTATTGGACTGCTTAAACAGAAAATGATGTTGATTTCTGACTGTGTGGAAAATAAAGAATTACAGGATTTAATGCATTCTGCCGAACAAGTTGGAAAACATACTTTGCAATCTGGTTTTGATTCATTAGAGGTCTCTTGCAGGGCTGCTGTTACTGGGTCTGTGCTCATAAGGCATGCTTGGCTTAAGGAACAATCTTTGCCTGATCATGTTAAAGCTAAATTTTTGGATGCTCCTTTAAATCAGGACCGCCTGTTTGGCAACAAGGCTGAGGAAGTTCTTAAACAGATGGAAGATAAAGCTAAATCTATGCAAACTGTTAAAGATTTTTTACAAGTTCAGCCTCCTAGATTTAGTAGGCACTGGCCCTCTAAGAATTGATCCTTTCCAGCCCGTTCTAGGTCTTCTCAAGCCAAACTCAGACACAGCAAAAACCTCAGGTTTCAGTCCCAGGGGACTCACAGAACTAAGCAGTGGGGGGCTTTCACTTCCAAGTCTGGAAATAATAAGACGCCCCCCTATGGTAAACTGTCTCAATGACTTCCTTTTAAAATTTCCAAGCACTTATCATCTGACTTCCCCTTTGGGGGGAAAGATTGCTCTTTATGCAAAGAAATGGGAGCTCATTACCCAGGACAAATGGGTTTTAAATGTAGTGTCCCAGGGATACAGATTTCACTTCTACACGTTGCCAACACCAAGTGGGTGGCCGGACCTACCCCCAAATCAGTGGGCAGAGGTCCAAAAACAAGTACTTTCTCTCTTAAGCATGGGGGCTATTCAACTGGTACCAGAAGAGGAAAAGGGACAAGGTTTCTACTCGAGACTTTTCCTGGTACCCAGGAAAGACAATTCATGGTGTCCTATCCTGGACCTGTCTACTCCAAACACCTTTTTGAAGATTCCAAAATTCAAGATGCTGTCTCTTCACCAATTACTTCCTATGCTAGGCAAAGATGCCTGGTTGGCAACACTAGATTTAAAAGAAGCATACCTGCACATCCCAATGAGGGAATCTTGCAGAAGATACCTGCGCTTCAAAGCAGGCTACACGCACTATCAGTTCTATGCACTGCCCTTTGGCTTATCTACTGCACCCAGGGTATTCACAAAGTGCCTAGCTCCAGTTATTGCATTTTGCAGGCAAAGAAATATTCAAATATACCCATACCTGGACGATTGTCTAATTCAGGCAGAAAACCAGGACATACTTTTGAATCATCTGGCCTTTGTAAAAAGGGTTCTAACTTGTCTGGGGTACACCATAAATGAAAAGAAATCACAACTGGTACCCTGTCAGCAAATTATATTCCTGGGAGCAAGCTTGAATACAACTTCCCAGATGGCTTACCTCATGCCAGAAAGCAAATTCATTTGACAACTTACTTCAAACAAGTGGCCACAAAAACCCTGCTATCTGCAAGACAAATACTGCAAGCCTTGGGGTTCATGGCCTCCTGCATTCTTCTAATTCCACATTCAAGACTGCATATGAGGAAACTACAGTGGTATCTAAAAAGCCTATGGTGTCAACATTTTCAAAACCTAGAAACAATGATTCCTATCTTTCCTTGCCTATGCCTAGAGTTTCTTTGGTGGGCAGAGTCGTGCCACCAAAACAAAGGACTACCTTTCAGATCACCCCCTGCCACCCAAACCCTAACAACAGATGCATCAGACTATGCATGGGGGGCTCACCTGGCTGGGAAGTGCATTCAGGGCAAATGGAACCCAAGTCAAATGCATCTGCATATCGATCAAAAAGAAATGTTAGCTGTACAGAATGCACTGACAGCCTTCAGGGACCACATTCTTCCAGGACAACTAATGGTAAAGACGGACAACACCACTGTTATGTGGTACATAAACAAGCAAGGGGTACACATTCTTACCCCCTCTGCAGACTAGCCATGGCATTGTGGAACACAGCCTTGAGCTACCAAGTGCACCTACAAGCTCAATTCCTGCCAGGAAAATTAAATACACTGGCAGACAGACTAAGCAGAAACCTCATGGACCCACACGAGTGGAAACTGGAACCAAGGATTTTCAACATGTTGACAAGCAATTGGGGAACCCAGCTATAGACCTGTTTGCCTCTCCCCAGAACTACTAATTGAACATACTTTGCACAAGGACTCCCCACAAACAAGCCTGGAAAGTGGATGCTCTGTCCTTCAGCTGGAAAAACCTATCAGTCTATGCCTTCCACCCTCTGCCTCTGCTCTCCAAAGTACCACTAAAAGTCAAACAGGACAGACCAAGGATGATTTTGATTACTCCAGACTGGCTGCGCCAACACTGGTACCCCCTCCTGCGCAGTGTGTCATGGTTATCTCTATGGCACCTGCCTCAGGCTCCTTCCCTGCTGTCTCAGCAGGAGAACCAGATTCTGCACCCTCAGCTTCCAACACTGAACCTTGCAGCCTGGCTAATTATGTAATCTCTCCTTTAACATCCCTCAGCAAACTTGTGATGGATATCATCTTAGAGGCAAGGAGGCCTAGTACTAGAAAATCTTATGCTGAAAAATGGAAAAGATTCTGTGCCTAGAACCAATCTCAAGGGATGAGCACAGCAGCACCAATTTACCTCAGATTTTACAATACTTAACTGAGATGCTTCACAAGGGCCTGTCTTTTTCCTCCATTAAAATCCACGCCTCAGCCATTTCAGCTCATTATAACACAGAACCTCCCCTCTTCTCTCATCCACTGCTCAAGCAGTTCCTCAGAGGGGCCACAAATTTGAGACCACCCAGGAGAGCTCCAACCCCAGCTCGGGACCTTAACATTGTCTTGGAGAAACTCAATCTACCTCCTTTCGAGCCAGCTGCTACTGCAGACTTAAAATTTATTTCTTGGAAAACAGCTTTCCTCTTAGCAATCACTTCAGCTAGAAGGGTGTCTGAATTACAGGCCCTTATGGCAGTGGAGTCTTTCATCATCTTTCATGCGGACAGGATGCCACTCAGAACATATCCATCTTTCATGCCCAAGGTGGTATCCAGTGTGGCTCTTATTCAGTCCATTAATTTACCAACCTTCTTTCCCAATCCACAGAATAAAGGGGAATGCATACTGCATTCCTTAGATGTGCACAGACAACTTAGATTCTACTCGGACAGGACTAAACCTCAAAGGAAATCTGAACAACTGTTGGTAGCATTTGCTGCAGGGGCAGAGGGGAAGGCTATTTCAGAGCAAAACATTTATAAATGGATAAGCCATTGCATTAATTTCTGCTATAAGCACCATGTAAAACCTATCCCCCAGGGGATCAGACCTCACTCCACCAGGGCTGCATCTGCCTCTACAGCCTTTCTCAGGGGCGTCCGTACCAGGGACATCCTAGAAGCTGCTACCTCAAGTTCGTTACATACTTTTACCAAACATTATCATTTGCCAAATTTCTGTAAATCCAGAGCTGGCTTTGCTACTGCAGTCTTGCAGGACCTTATAGCTGGACCTAATGCTATCTAAACTCCTCCTCCCAACCATAGCTTTGGGAATCTACCCAAATGTAATGCCTGCAACAGTAAAAGACAAAGAACGTAGTACAGTTATGTACACTTACCATAAATGTAGATGTTCGAGTGTATTCACTGTTGCAGTCCTGGTTATCCTCCCTCCAGCCCCCTAACTTCTTTTAGCTACACCTCTGCTTTCCTTTACTATGCTTAAAAGCCTTTTTGGTGTATTTGCTTTTTTGTTGGAGGTATGTCTTTGTGCTTTTATGTTTAATTGCTTCCCATTAGGGGGCACCTGACATCTGGGGCAAGAAAAACTGATGTAATGGCGTCAGCTGCATGATTTATACCCCTGACGACCTGACGTCATGGAAGAAGGGACAGCAACTGACGCAGGACACAAGACTTTGTTAATCAGGCTGACTGAGGGCAACCTGCAAGCAGATTACCCAAATGTAATGACTGCAACAGTTAATACACTCGAACATCTACATTTATGCTAAGTGTACACAACTGTACTTTTGTTATATCCAGCAGCCTAAGAACTATTATAGTAACTTTTTCACAGTAGTGCTGTTATTTTGCCTTTACTGTGTATCATCATGGTGCAGTATATTTAAGCATGTTTGCACAAAAGTAACCAACTACTTCAACAGAAATTAAAATCTCCAGTTTTGGCCGTAGGTAGCTGAATGGTATTCAGTGTGACTCAGCATTGTTGCATGATGCCAACCTCTTGAGAAATGCTGAGGACAAAAGGTGAAAGTTTTTCCATGGGCCATTTCTCGCAATATGTTTTGTGTTTAATTCTATTTTTTGACCAGATTAAATGTGTGAAAAAGGGATTCATAGGATGCGGTGAAAATGGGGGGTGCAAGCAGAGAATAGGACATATGGGAAATAATACAGGAATTTGTAGGAGGGTGGAGGGAGAGCAACATAGCTATTCACTTCTTCATAACATAAATGTATTATTGTATGCACAGTTTCATGACTTTGGAGAGTCACCATGCAGAGATGGGTAATAGCCAATTGGACCAAATCAAGTGTGTCAAGATGACACATGGGCAAAGTAGAGAGCTATGTATGGGGAGTATTTTTTTGTGGGTCAGGTGCCGCCTCCCTTTTTTTTGAGAGAGGAATGTTGGGGAAGGTGTTCAGGAATGAGAAGGTCAGGTATGTAGGATAGGTTCGGTAGCAGGCACAGACATACAAGACTTACAACACAGATGGGGATGGTGATGGACACAAAAGATTGGGTGACACCATGATTGGGGATAGACAGGGGACCTCAGAGGCACATACACGTCCAGCTTGAGAACAATGAGAATCAATTCCTCACCCTCAAAACTATCATTACTATCTCGTACGTAAGTTGCCTTGGTCAGTGTGCCAGGCAATGCATTATTTTGGCAGTACTACCTAGGACCTTTACAACTCTGACCCTTCGGACATGGAGGCCCTTCTCCATTATATACTCCACCACCCCTGTCAGCTCCTGTCAGGTGACAAAATCACCACCACCACCACAACTGCTCCCGGAGGGTAACTCTGCTCTAGCAGCTGCGGCAGAGCTACCTGACAGGTGGAACAGGTAAGACAGGAGTTGTGGAAGCATTACAGACAGGTTGTGACCCAGATGTGCTGTGTTTGTGCTGCCTGTTTGGTGCCACCACAGCCACCTGTGAAGGTATGGTGGGCTGATACCTAGTGGTCAGTATGCCTCCTTGTACTGTTGGTCAGTTTACTTTCAGCAGCAATGTTTAACCAAGAAAACAAAGAGATAAAGGGTGGGGAAGACAAACAAGACAGAATTAGATCAGTGGCATGTTGCATTACTTAATTATTTCAATACATAAAACAATAATAGAAGTAAAAAACTACACCTTAGCATCATCCAGTTATGATGGGAAGGCATGAATGTGTCCTGAAATCAATCTATCACAATGGTAATAGAATTGTGTATTTCACTGTGCCATGTCAGATATCTGCTTTGTAAAGTAATAACTACATTTGCAAATATTGTTAATGCTATGCAGTGTTGATGTTGAAATATTATCCTGTAAAAAATCTAATATCTGTGTGAGGGTACTGAACTGACACACAGTTAATCTGATGTACTCATTATTAGCTAATTGGATTCAAACCCTGCATTAGCTGTCCTTTCTGTCTAAACTCACTGCACTTACATATTGTGCTACATTAAAATTTACCTGACTGGTGCATCTTCTTCACTGAATACTATCCAAAGAGCTGATAGATGCAAAATGCCACCAGGCTTGCTTGCACTACATAAAGCAGCTTAAATTGCATTGTTCACTCTCTTCCTTAGAATTTGAAGCGTAGTTCAATGTTATGGACCACTTCCAGTCCAAGTTGTGCAATGCCAAATTATAAAAACAAAAATAGATTAAAGGTACTGAAATAGGGGAAGCATTATAAAACAATTATTTAAAATGTATACTTTGATATTTTTTCAACTTTATTGTGTTTCATCATGAATATATTCTCATTAAACGTTATATTCACACAAGCAACATTGTCTGTGGATTAGCACCCTAGAACACCAGGGCATTCAAAAGACGCAGCTCAGATTCTTATCAGTATGTGTCAAACACAGCAGATACTGTGAAGATAACAAAAAAGTTAGCTTTGTTCAATACGTGACATAGTATCATTTGACACAGCAACAAAAATTCCTGACCTTTGTCCTGTGTGCTTTGCAGTTAGATGTGTGCATGGCTGTGATACTGGCAACCGGAAGATAAATCTTTCCTCATACAATATAAAAAATTGTGAACAATGCACCTTCTTGCTTCTCTTTATTTTGTGAACATCATTCCTATATCTGTGCTTCACTAACAAGACTGCTGTGTCCTTTGCTTGCAGTTGATGTACGTTTCAATGAGTAATGTGCTTTCTTAGAACTACAGATGTAATTATATTCAGGGACAGAAACTTTTCTCAGGTACAGTTCATGTAAAAATTAGGAATGTTGCTCTTCTAAGTCAGTCAACAGTAGTCACAAAATTTTTTGTAAGTCCTTTCTTCCTGATACACCCTGATTGATTCACGGACTCTCACATTCTTACAAGGCTAACGACCCATTGGGCCTTCCTAAGTCTAGTCAAGTTTTGTTGAAAGAATAATGATGTCCTATATCTAAACAGAGCATTCAGGACCAGGCATTTATAAGCTACATATGTTAATAATGGACATGGCTACTAGGCCTGGTGTAAATGTACTATTCTCTGTCCACTGGTGTAGGCTGAGCTTAAATTGAGTAATAGATGAACTCAGCTTCATATGCATGTGAGTTCTGTTCCATATGAAGAGCAGTCTCTTGGACACACATCTATCTCTCCAGCATGTTCTTTTTAAGTCACAGACAAAAGGCAGGTCCCTAGACCTTGTATTTATGGTACTGTTAGACTTACAAATATGCTGGAGATCCATAAGTGTGGGGTTTGCAGATGCCTTGTAATCCAGGTAAAGATCAGCCCTCAGAAATTTCTAGTAGACTGAGTAGAAAGGGCTTTAAGGCACTGTGTGTTAGGCAGGTTTGTTACGCCTTGTATTCTTTTTCTAAGCAGCATCTGAAGTTGCTGTAGTTGCTGCACATGCCTGGTCAGATGCATACTGATGGGAGCATTGTACTCTATGACTGGTCTGATAATTGGTAGAATACAGTGGGATAATGGCCTCTTTGGACCTAGATGCCATGCCATTCCTTAAAAGTTGCTCAACATAAAAGGATTTCCTCACCACTGTGGCCAAATGGTGGTTGAAGTTAAGGCTACTGTCTTAGTGCATACCCAGATCCCTGACCACTGGTCAACTCATAGGGGGATATTATCAACATGGTAATTAGCAGGGATGGTTGACTTATCAAAGGGTACAGTTATGCATTTCTTAGCATTGAATTTAAGACTGTGGGTTTGGCATGATTTGTTAGTCAGAGATAGGCCGTTTAGAAGAATGCTAGTGTTAGCAGGGGTTTCGATTATAACCCCCAGTTTGCATTCATCTGCAAACTTAGTCCAGCCCTAAACCTTCACCATTTGCTTCCACTTCAGAGAAATAGATGCCAAAATATTAGCAGGCTCAGTACAGAGCTCTGGGAGACTCAGCTAGTGACTAGACTTTTGGTGGAGCTGGCCTCACCTATTTTGACCTTCTGGGTCCTGCCAGTAAATCAGTTAGCTATCCAGCAGGTGATAAAAGATTTTATACCTAGTTTAGTGAGCTTGTCTATAATGCCGGAGTGGAGAATTGTATCAAGCCTTGGCCTGGATGAGGTAAGCTGTGTGCATAGACTTATAGGATTATAGGAGGTTACTAGGCTAATGGCTATGGGGCCCTTACAAGCCTATCCAAGAGTTTATCCCCAAAAAAGAACTCTCAGTCAGCACCTGTTGGCCCTGTCAATGAGGGACAAATGTGGAACCCCTGGGACAAATTTGTGGTTTCCCATCCACTCATTAAGTTTGTGCTTGAAGAGGGTCAGTGAGGTACTCTGTTTGACATGTATGGGAAGTCTATTCCAGAAATAGGGCAGCCTCTGGGAGACGAACCTTTCTCTCCAGCAGGTTTTGTTGATGTCACATATTAGATTTAGGCCTTTCAAGTGGGTAATGCATGAGGAGTTAGACTTACGGATATGGAGCATCTCTAGTATGGCAGGGTCCGATATTGCCTTGTAGGTGAGACACAGATCACCTCTGAGCAATCTCTTGCCCTTATCCATTGCTTTGGTGACCCTCTCAAAGAAGTCCACTAGATTGTATAGTCATGGCCTTCCTTTAACAAAGCTGAACTGTGATGAGGCCAATGTTTGCAGGTTACCTATGTCTTCATTTTATTAGGTCCATAATGATTCTTTCCATGTTCTTACATATGAAGCTGGTCAGATTTATGGACCCGTAGTTACCCAGACTGTTGGTTGGACCTTCTTTGTTAAGGGGAATAACTGATAGACTAATCATTCACAATTGCAAGCACTTATTAGGCAACATTTCTCAATGCTGTCCTTGCAGAGGTAGGGTGTGTGCATGCACTCGTTTAGGTCCTTATATCATGTTTACATTCCTTGCACTTAGTGCAGATTGTGGAATTCATGAATGCTAATGAAGTCCCACTTCATTTGCATATTCACAGTGCTTAGAGAGCTAGGTCTGCACTATATAAAGGTAATCATGTAGCAAATGAACTTGTATAGTAGTAGGGAAGACTGTTTGGATCCAGAGAGCATGGTATTGCAACTTACTACTTGCTTTGCAAACTGTTTTCTACTTTCACAACTGACTTGTTGCAAACATAGATTACTGTTATGAACACATTTATATATCTGAAGATTGTTTATGGTTTGCATTTCACAATACAAGTACTGCCTTTGTGTCTGTATTTTTCATAGTAGCTGTTGGCATGGGTATGTATACCATGGTTATTTCATGACCATGCAGTATTTTTTAACTAAGGATGATGGTTTAATAGGAATTTTCAATCTTAAATGTTGAACACACTGTTTAGAAGACTTCTGTATTACCAAGCTCTTGGGTTCTGACATTGCCATCACTGACAATTTTGTTAAGTCTTGGGTGTGTATCCAGCTGACCTCCACAAAAGTGCATATCAGACCAGAAAGTGTTAACCATTTTTCTGTGACAGGTGTATATATATTTTTTAAATGCTGCAGTGTACTACACAGTGACAGAAATTTTAGTCCTGCTATAAACTGTTAATCAAGTTCCTTCTTTGTTTTTCATTTGGGTGAGGGGAGAGAGGGAAATTGTATTAAGTTGTGTGTACTGGCATGAAGCCTTACTTTTTTATATATGATGGATGTGACACCTGTGCCCTGGCCCAGCAATCAAGGAGCCTCAATCTTCACCACTAACACCAGAGAGGGCATCTCATATATGAGGAAATGATAAATACACACAGTAAAGTGCAATTTCCCTTAAGAGCACACAGAGATCACAGTCAGTCCGGGGCTGGTTGCTCCTTTGCTCTCCAGGTCTCCAATAAGACTCCCCACTTGCTCAGCTATGGGGTCCAGATCTCAGCCAGTTGGGCAAACTAAAATCTCCAGCACCCTCTCTGTCCAACCAATGCTTTATGTCCCTGCCCAGGTAGCTGACACATGCACACTTTAAGATAGGAGTTTATACAACCACACAGACACTTCTGGGGAAGGCTGGCACAGGTTCTCCAGCTGTGCCCCCTTTTACCCAGACTATACGGTAGTACCCTGCCACCACCCAGCTATTTATCAGCTACTCAAAGGCCCTTAAAAGGGTGTCCAATTATTACTGTGCAATATTATTATACATTTGGTAATATAACTAAACAGTCAAGGCTTATTAGAGTGACTTGGTACAGTATCTTTATATACATGCAATGTACTCTTAGAGCTTAATTTATCTCCACACAAAACAGCCACAGTTGAAAGGTTTTAAAATATTTAATAATAAATGAAAACACAAGGCAATACTGCTTACTACACAGTGCTAGTCAAGAGTTCAGAGATCACAGAGAAATAATTCAGTAGTACAGTTCTGACATCACAGAAAAGTACTTAGTCTAATCTTTCTAGTTTCTAGCTATTTCTAAAAGAAAATGCAAGTTTAAGATAACTTACACATGAGCAAGACAGTGCTGTGAGTTGGATAGTCAAGACAAAAATGCTTAATGGCTTCTGATTCTCTCTGTTTAAATTGAAACTGCAGTTCTGATAAACATTATATCATTTCACACTTTCCTGGTTTTGCAAGGTTAACAGATACTACATTCTTGTTATCTTGCAACTGCAGGAAACTACAGCCATAAAAGACATTCTGCATGTAAACTCTAGTAAATATTCCTTAAGTTAAAACAATAGGCAGGATGCTTCACTCTAAACTCATCGACTCCAAATTCTAACTTCAAAGGGACAGGCATAAAATAATTTCAACTTGAAAGAAGAGACAAGAAATGCTTGACTTAGCTTTCTTTACAGCAGAGGGCAGTGTTGCTACATTATTTAAAGTTCAACATTTCACAGCATATTCTTTCAATTAAGAAAACAAGTCTGTAGTTCAACATTCATATTTACAAATGATAGAATTATGTATAAAATTCTATCTGTCTAGGCTGGCAGCTTTCACAATGGATGTATACATTGACATTTTGTGCGCTTAACCATCTTTTGTGTTTGTACTTATGGATTTCTTCTTTCCTATTATGTTTCCTGTCATACAAGGCTTTGGCACCCAAGACATCTGCACCCCATAAGCTACCATACACAGATGCAGAGAACGATGTGATTATTCAAACCCTACTTTGCCATGGGTCATTCCTCTTAGAGAGACAAGGGTGACAAGTCTACTCATGACTGTATCTGGAAGCAGGTCATGAACATATGAATATGGTGGGAGACCATGGACAAACATATTCCAAAATAAGACATAGGGCCAGTGACATGTTTACAGCAGCCAGATGTCATGTAGCTGCAGTTGCCCATGACCTTATGGCTACAGGGGGTGGTCATCTTACCAAGACACCAGTGAGCAAAACAGAGGACTTCCTTTTAATCTCAATAGGAGATCCCTACAGCTCAGAACAAGATTCACACAGAATCCTTGATGTTGGGGCTGATATGGAAACACCCCAAGTGTGTCTGCTGTTGAAATGCCAGGCATGCTATTTAAATAATTGTCATTCCACAAATATATATATATGTATAGTCTAATATAAATAGGAATTGCAATATGAAGTGAAGTGAGGGAAAAACAGGCTTATGGTATATTTAAAGGGAAAATCAGGGAAGATAATTAGCAGAAAGGAAGTAAGTGAAGAAGGAAGAGTAAGGAGGTATAAGGAATGAAAAGGTACTTGTTCACATTTAAGGATATAGTTTATCCTGGTTTTGAACAAGAACAGAGCCATATTTTAGCCAGGAAGTCTTTCAGAGTGGTTTTGAAAGATGGGAGGGAGGGTATATACGTGATGGATGCAAGCATGGAATTCCAGGCCTTAGCAACCTTGTAAGAGTACAGACAATGCCCAGCAGGTTTGCTAGGTTTGTAGACAGGAGTTTTTGGTCACTGGATCGTAATGATCGACATTAGTTGTCTAGAATGTTTTAGTGCTGGAGAGGCAAATGGATGCCGGATAATTTTATAGGTGGTAAGAAGCTGTGTATATGTTAGTCGATGTGGCAGTTCTAACCAATTAAGGCTTTTCCGTGCTGTACAATGGTGGGTTCTGATAGAACTATGTGTTGCAAATTTAGCAACTTTGTTATAGCATTGTTCAAGTTTGAATTTTTGTGAAGCCTGGAGGTTAGTAAGGATGGGAGCGCCATAAAGAAGAGTGGGGAAAAGGAGATTAGTAATGTCATGTGTAGTTTTAGTTGCATCGGTGAGAAAGTTTTGGGCTCTCCAAAGCATCCCTAATTTTTATTATGCAATTTTGTATATGCAGGTCGAATTTAAGATCATCATTCACTATCATCCCTGATAGTTTGCTATAAGAAGTGACTTCACTGGCTGTATTGTTAAGAGAGAGGACTTTAAATTTAGTTTTTTCATGAGGGGGGAAAAGTAGTAGTTTGGTCTTTTTTTGGGTTGAGCATGAGTTGTGAGTTACAAAGCCATGTTTTAGTTGCTGTTAAAGCTTCCTGAGTAATTTTTTGGAGGTGTTGTCAGATGTGCAAATGAGTGGAATCATCTGCTTATTGTGTTAGGATGGCCTGTTGTGTGGTAGTGTAGAGGATGTTGGTGAAAATGTTAAAGAGGGAGGGGACCAAGGTTAGAGCCTTGTGGTACACTGGTGGGACTTGAAGGTAAGTAGAGAATGTGGAGTGCCATTTTACTGACTGATACCTATTGGACAGGTAGCTTTTGAACCACATAAGGGTAGGATGAGAGAGAGTAGTGAGGTTATTTGAAGTAGAAGTTTGCTTGACAAACTGTGTTGAAGACATTAGACAAATCTAGAAATAAGGAAGAGACTAGTCTGCCATTATTTCTAGCTTTATTGACAATATCTGTATAGGTTAGAAGGGCAGTGCTAGTTTTAAGGTAGATATATGTAGAAAATAAAAGTTGTTTGCTTTAATTGCATTAGCATCTTTTATTAATATCCGAAAGGTAGATATAAGTGTAAAATAAAAGTTGTTTGATTTAATCGCATTAGCATCTTTTAAGTTGCAAGATACGTTTCACATAGCATAGGTTTGATCAATGTTTGTTTTTTTTTTTGTTTTGTTTTCTTATTTGTTATAGCTTATCCCACCAGTGGCACTCCTATTGCCTCATGTCGGAGTATCAGTAGTCTCTGATGATGATAGTAGTGATGAAGAGGTACAATCTGGGGTTGTAGAGGGTCAGTCTGACATTGAGGTTGTGCCTTTGACATCTCTTGCCCCTATTTTAGACACAGTCAATATACCTATCCATACCCATGACACAGAGCCGTCAGATATAGGACAGGTTGAGGGTGACATAGTTGATCGGGGTAGTGTGGTTACTCCAGTTGCATAACTGGTTGATTCTTCCCGTAACTATCATGAGGGAGAGGTACCATAGAGGAGAGCTGTTAGAGATACTCATAGGAGGTCTGCTGTCCACCCTGCTTCTAATGTTGGTGTGTCAGTAGGTGCCACATGACATATGTGTAGGGCCGTCGTGGAGGCACAGGCACATTCCATAACGACATCTGAAGCTATACTACAAGTACTAAACATTGTGCATTCTGGCATGTGGGACTGCCTGAACCATGTGGGTGACTGTTTGGACAGAATGAATTACACACTGGATTAGGCAGTGTCCATAATGGAATATTCTGGGGGAGAGTTTGGATGCACGTGTCCACAGATCTGCTATATCATCTGGTGTTAGCCAACATGGTTGTGCAAGATCCCATTCCCATAGTGGCACAACTTCCACAGCTCTGTCAGTGATTATGGTGTTCACACCCTGACGTGGTAGACCACATGGTCCTGGATGCAGTCATGATAACAGCTCAACCAGCAAATATCAGTCACAATCCGTAGCACCCCAAATTCTAACCTGGGTCATGGGACTAACAGTGCATCTCCTGACAGAGGTGGTTCCTGTGGTCAGGGGCTACAAAGCTGAACTGACTACTCTACCATGTATGGCTTACACCTGTCCAAGATGCCAGGACATAGTGCTAGCAACGGGCTTGATTGTGTTCCTGCAGACAGACACACATATTCAGCAAATACTTGCCCATACCACCTCACACGCACATTCTACTTATCTAAGCAGTACTGTTGACTGCATGGTACTAGCTGTGCAAATTTGATACTTAAGGAATAAAGTTTTGTTTTCTTGCATACACTCACTTCTTTGGTGTCAGGCTTGCCCTGATATTCCCTCCCCCACCCAATGCAAGTGGAGATGACTGTACTCTACTTTTTGCACATTTCTTTGTGACTTCAGATTGCATATATATTTGAGGCTCAGAGTGGATGGCTAATGCTTACTTACTCAGAACTTTCCTTTAATGAAGCTGTATTGCAGAATAAATGCATTTATTCATAGTTCATGATCAGTTGTGTATGATTGCTTCTGTAATTGTTGACCCTCACTGTTTTTGTGTTACTGTTGTTACTCATACAGTCAAAATATATGTTTAAGTCTTGCATACTGTTATACTTGTGTAAATAATGCTTCCTTTTACTTGCTCACTGGTTTATATGCAATGACCAGATAAAGGCACAGTGGTGCAGCAGTTACGTTGTTGCTTCACAGCAAGAGGATGTTCATCGTGCATACAGCTGCAGTCATAACAGATGGGTTTTCCTGCCGTCAGGCGGGTCCTCGGTCGGCCGAATTCCAAAGTCTAGGTCCGGCGTTGGATGTCGTTGCTTCTTCCCTGATGTCAGTGCGACAGGGGTATAAAAGAACCAGCTGATGCCATTTTCTTCAGTCTTTCTTGCCACGCGGTGCCCGAAGCAGAAGCAGTTCGCAAGTGCCGGTCGGCCAGCTCCTGAGATTACGAATATCTTTCAACCGAAGTCTTCTTGAAAGCTAAGTACCCCGTTGGGGAAACTTTTCTTGCCTCAGACCGATGTCAGACAAAGTTAATAATTGCATTTCATGTGGGAAGCAAATACCGCATAAGGATTTTCATTCCCTCTGCATTCCTTGCTTAGGCCCAGACCACAATGTCTTGGCCTGTCGTTTTTGTGCTACATTCAACAGACGCACTATTAAGCTTCGGGCGGAGTTCGCCCAACACTATTTTGGCAAAAAGTTTAATTACATTATGTCATCGGATACTCCGACTCCAGTTTTAAGTAAAAGACGCAAAGATAAGGACCGATATACGAGGTCCGCGACTTCTACCGACACCAGGCCAAAGCCGACTACAGGTGATCCGGTTCTCAGTGAGGCGCCTACGTAGCCCCTGACTACCGATGACACTTCTTTGGTGGTGTCTTCAGTGCCCGAAGTCGCAGGCTCTTTGGCCCACACCCCGACTACAGATACCGAAGCCACTCTTGGCGGTGAAACTCAGAGTTTAGACAGACCTGCCACCTCTCAAGGTGTCTTCAGGCCTTCCTCTTCTTTTTCCATCAAGGCTTTCACTAAGTCTAAAGCAGCCATGCATACTAAAAGACAAGCTCCACAGGGCTCCTCTCAAGGCCCCATGCCTAAAAAGCAGATGCTCAAAATGGCTGAGGATTTGATTACTCTTATCAGGGGTTCTCAACCCCCCCCCCCCGGACAAAAGGCCCAGAGTGGAGGAAGAATCCCCTTCCTCGGACCAGGCCTCCATTATTTCAGAACATTCTGAAGACCAGGAACATTCATACTCCCCTTTTGAAGACTCTGATGCAGAGGAGTCCATTCCCTCTATCTCCCCCCCCTGAGGATTACTCTTTTGGGGAAACCTTATATACCTTGAGGGAACACTTCCACTGGGAAGGCCAAGAGTACTCAGACAGAAAAGGCTTAGGGATTTCCTCTTGCTCCCTCAGCACAGGCCTCTGGCTATACCTCCTGTCTTAGACATACTAGATGATGTGTATTCGGAGGCCTGCCTTAACCCAGATTCTTTACCTCCAGCTCCAGTCAAGCCTGATAGGTATTACCGGGTTCCTGATTCACACCAATTTCTATACAAAAGCCATGCGGCTGACCCAGAAACTATTTCACAGGGTCCCAAGGGAATTAAGGCCTCCACTGCTAAAAATCCATTACCTTCAGAAAGAGATTCCAGAGCTTTAGAAAGGTGGGGGAAGAAGGTATACACCTCGGCCACCTTAACCATGAGGGCATTAAACTGTCAGTTCCATATGTTAAAGTACCAACAGTTTCTGTTATCACAGTTGAAAAGCAAAATGTCACTACCTGAACAACCAGACTTAAAGGAGTTGCAGGATTTGTTACATAGTGCAGAACAAGTGGGTAAACATACCTTGCAATGTGGTTTTGATGCTTTAGAGGCCTCATGTAGAGCTGCTGTTACAGGATCAGTCATACGTAGACATGCTTGGCTCAAAGAGCAAACCTTACCAGATCATGTTAAAGCTAAATTACTTGATGCACCTCTTCAAAAAGATGTATTGTTTGGTGTTAAAGCTGAGGATGTATTAAAGAAAATGGAGGAAAAGGCAAAATCAATGCAAACAGTGAAAGATTTCCTACAGGTACAACCTCCATGTTTCAGTAGAAATTGGCCTTCAAAAAATTGGTCCTTTCCAGCCACGGACAGACCCCAAAGAGGTAGATACAGGCGCCCGAGAGGTAGAGGGCAATCTCAAGGATCGTTTAGAGGCAGACAGTGGCAAGCACCTACACAAAGAGATGGTGAGGATAATTCACAGCCATTCAGAAAGCAGAACCAATGACTTTCCCCTTTGCATGCCAAGCAAGGCTCAAATGGCAGCACCTTTAGGCGGAAAACTGGCATTATTTTCAAAAAATTGACATATTGTCACAAAAGACAAATGGATCCTGGACATTATAGACAGAGGCTACAGATTCCACTTTCACACCCTTCCAAAAATGAGAGGCATGCCAAACCTGCCAAACAATCAAAGGGCAGAGGCACAAAAACAAATTTCAGATCTCATGGACATGAAAGCTATTCAAGAGGTACCTGCACAAGAACAGGGTCAAGGTTTTTATTCCAGACTATTCCTGGTACCAAGGAAGGGCAAAGATTGGAGACCTATTTTGGACCTATCCATCCTAAACACTTTTTTACTCGTGCCAACATTCAAGATGCTCACATTACAGCAGCTTCTTCCCATGCTGGGCAAGGAATCTTGGCTGGTAACATTGGACCTCAAGGAGGCATACCTGCATGTCCCAATCAGACAAGATTGCAGAAGATACCTCAGATTTCTTGCAGGTTCAACACATTATCAATTCTCTGCATTGCCCTTTGGCTTATCTACTGCACCCAGAGTGTTCACAAAATGCCTGGCATCAGTAATTGCCTACTGCAGACTTCAAGGGATACAAATATACCCATATTTGGACGACTGCCTGATCCAAGCGAACAGCAAGCACATACTTCTGAAACATCTGGCGTTTGTAATAATGTTGTTGAATTCTCTGGGATACACAGTCAACAAAAAGAAATCAAGGCTAATACCCTCTCAAACAATAATTTTCCTGGGTGCCAACTTGGATACAAACACCCAGATGGCCTACCTCACGCCAGAGAAACAAGGGCAACTAACTCAATACTTCAGAAAACTGGCAACTTTCACCAGGCTGACTGCAAGGAAAATCCTGCAGGCTCTGGGATTCATGGCATCTTGCATCCTACTAATCCCATGTGCAAAGCTGCATATGAGGAAACTTCAATGGTACCTAAAAAACCTATGGTCTCAACACAGCCACAGTGTGGAAACAATAATACCACTGATTCCATGTCTTCAAAAAGAATTTCTGTGGTGGGCTCAAGCATGCCAAAGAAACACAGGTCTCCCATTCTGCAAGCCTCAAGCAAATCAAGTCATCACAAAAGACGCCTCGGATTACGCCTGGGGGGCGCACATGACAGATCGGTGCATTCAGGGCAAATGGTCCCAAAAAGAAAAGCACCTACACATCAATCAAAAGGAAATGCTAGCAGTAATAAATGCTATTATAGCTTTCAGAGACCTGCTGTCAGGCCAGCTATTGATAAGGACAGACGACACCACAGTAATGTGGTACATAAGCAAACAGGGAGGAACCCATTCATACCCCCTATGCAGGCTAGCCATGTCTCTTTGGAACATGGCTCTGGAATTGCAAATCGAGCTTCAAGCACAGTTCCTGCCAGGCAAGGAAAACACGCCGGCAGACAACCTAAGCAGAAGTATGACAGATCCACGTGAATGGAAGTTGCATCCTCAAGTTTTTTCAAAGATAATTCAAGCATGGGGAAGGCCATACATAGATCTCTTTGCCTCCCACAGAAATCACCAATTGGCAAAATTCTTCTCAAGGACCTTTCATCCACAGGCCTGGAAAGTGGATGCACTCTCTTTCAGTTGGACAACAATGACAGTTTATGCCTTTCCACCTCTTCCTCTGCTGCCGAAGGTTCTATTAAAAACCAGAGCAGACAGACCAAAGATGATTCTCATTGCTCCAGACTGGCCAAGACAACACTGGTACCCACTCCTGAGGAGCCTGACGCATTCCCCACCATGGATCCTGCCTCTAATGCCTCTTCTACTGACTCAGCACAACTTCAAAACTCTTCACAGTCAGCTGAAAACACTCAATCTAGCCGCATGGAAGATTCCTTAAAATCACAACAGACCCTACTCTCCAAGGAGGTGCAGGATGTCATTTTGGAGGCCAGAAGACCTTCTACTAGAAAGCCTACTCCGCAAAATGGAAACGGTTTTGTGCTTGGAATGAGAAAAAGGGCCAGAACCCTGGAATACTGAATTTACCTCAAATAATACAGTACCTAGCTGAGATGCTAAGCAGTGGACTTTCATTCTTCTCCATCAAAATCCATGCCTCAGCCATTTCTGCAGAATACAACACTGATCCTCGTTTATTCTCTCACCCCCTCTTAAGACAGTTCCTCAGAGGGGCTAAGAATATAAAACCCTCAAGGAAACGACCAGTACCTGCTTGGGACCTCAATTTCATTCTAGAAAAACTGACTTTGCCTCCCTTTGAGCCAGCTGCCTCAACAGAACTGCAATATTTGTCCAGGAAAACAGCCTTCCTGCTGGCTATCACCTCAGCTCGCAGGGTTTCGGAACTACAAGCCCTCATGGCTGTGCAGCCTTTGATCATTTTCCATCAGGACAGAGTTTCCTTACGGACCAATCCTTCCTTTATGCCAAAGGTAGTATCCAGGGTAGCCTTGAATCAGGCTATCCACTTACCTACCTTTTACCCCAATCCTCAAAACAAAGGGGAGAGACTACTACATTCCTTGGACATTCACAGACAGCTACATTATTATTTGGACAGAACAAAGCCTTTCAGAAAATCAGAGCAACTCTTTGTGTCCTATGCTACAGGAGCTCAAGGGAAGCCTATTTCCAAACAGACAATCTCAAAATGGACAGCCCACTGCATACGCTTTTGTTACTCTTTTCATGGTAAAACTGTACCTGCAGGCATCAGGTCTCACTCCACAAGGGCCACCGCTACCTCTGCAGCTTTCCTCAGGGGGGTTCCTACCAAAGATATTTTGGAAGCTGCCACTTGGAGTTCGGTACATACTTTCTCCAAGCACTATCACCTATCATTATACTCCAAATCTAGAGCAGGCTTTGCCACTGCAGTTTTGCAGGGCATCCTGGCTCCTCCTAGTTCCACCTAGTGCCTACCACCCGTTTTTTAGCTTTGGTATTCTACCCATCTGTTATGACTGCAGCTGTATGCACGATGAACATAGTACAGTTTTGTACCTACCATAAATGTAGATGTTCGAGTGCTAATACAGCTGCAGTCCAGGTTTCCCTCCCTCCTTCCCCTCTGGGACAGGCCTAATGGCTAACACTTCCTCATACAACCTGATTGGGGTATTCTTTTATGGTGTATTTGCTTGCAACTACTGTTTTTTGATTATACTGCATTGCATTATTACATAAATTTATGTATTGCCTTCCTTCTGGGGGCACCTGACATCTGGGGCAAGAAAAACTGAAGAAAATGGCGTCGGCTGGTTCTTTTATACCCCTGTCGCACTGACGTTAGGGAAGAAGCGACGACATCCGGCGCCGGACCTAGACTTTGGAATTCGTCCGACCGAGGACCCGCCTGACGGCAGGAAAACCTATCTGTTATGACTGCAGCTGTATTAGCACTCGAACATCTACATTTATGGTAGGTACAAAACTGTACTTTCTCCGGTTGAACCAAGGCGAAAACTTTCTCCGGTTCGATTCTCAGCTGGAGTGCCTTCTGTGCAGAGCCTGCATGTCCTCCCTGCCTCCGTGTTGGTTTCCTCCGGGTGCACCGGTTTCCTCCTACATTATAAAGACATGCGTCTGGAGTGTGTCTCCTGGGCCTCCTTTGAAAATTGGCTTCATTCCAAGTTGGACTTTCCTGGTAAAACAAATGTTAAATAAACAAATAAAAAGGCTTGATGTACATTAGTGGGCAAAATCCATAGATGTGTATTGCAAACATCAGTCATAAGGTATTACTGACATTACTGTACACTTGGGACATGTATCAACTTAGGGGCATCTTAGAAGTTACATAACACAGCAATCATTTATACAACTGTATTGTTTCTTCTGTACAGATTCCAGACTCACCTTGGTAATAATACAGATGTGAGAACTCTCCCTGGGGGGTTGCTTGTGTCTGATTCTGAGCAACTGCAACCATTACATGGTTAAATAAATGTTGTGGATTTTGTCAGGCATAATTTTTTATTTTTGTATGTGCTAAGGCTGTTGTTCTTACTTTTATGACTTCAGTGTGTGTGCTATCCTTTGCCTCTTACCCAGAGTCATGGTGTATTGTGCACGCCTACATCTGCCGGCATCATCTGCAGATGGTGGTTCTTCCTCAGACTTCCCATCTGTATTTGTTGGAGATGCTGGCCCTACCTGTGGTACTGGGAACTGTGGTTCTGTCCTAGCTGTCCTTGTTGAAGTTGTCTCTGAGAATGATGATATGCAAACATGGAACAGACTGTAAGTATTTCAGCAGAGGTGGCTGTGTCATACAGCTGGGTACCTCCTGAGGTGTCTAGACACCAAAATTGGTTTGACAGGTTTTACAGGATCTGTGGCATTTCTCTTTTGAGTGTGGGCATCGTTATGTCCTTGCTCGGTGGGGTTGTGTGGGTTTCTCATGGGTGTCATGAGTCACAGTTCCAGGACATAACCTACATCCCTCACAAGATGCCCTTATGAAAAATCACCCTTAGCAAAACTTGTGTACAACTCAAAGGTGTGCTATATGTGTGAATCGTGCAAACTGCCTTTGATCCCTATGCAAACATTGTAGATGATCCCTTGGGCTTTACAGACAGCCTGACAGTTTGCAGAGTGTTATCCTTTTCTGTTAATGTACCTCCTTCCCTGTTCAATGAGTGGGGCTTTAATTTGTTTGTGTGTGTGCAGTCTATGGCCTCCAAAGCTTCTGGGAAGTCTGCTATTACATAAAATTCCTGCACGATTCTTGCTCTCTCCTGTAGGGTTCTTGGGAAACAGATATGCTCCATCTGTGTTGAAGCATTCCATTTAGAAACTTATGTAGTATTCTGGAAGCTGAAGCCTGTGACATCCCTAAAATATCCCATGTGGGACTCTGAAATATACCTGTAGCTAATATACATAATGGTACTCATACATTTGTTTCCAGTGGGATGGGTTCTCCATGATTTTCCTGGGACATCAGGTGAGGGTGGCAGAGGTTGCATATTTCCTCTAGTGTTTCCCTGTCCACCCGGTATTGCTCTTCATTTTTTGTATTGTGAAATCCGTAAGTCAAACAGGGTCTAAACACCCTCCTCCTTTTTGGTTAGTCTGGCAGCAGCAGCACCTCAAATTAAAGCCTGTTACACATACAGGTTAATGATGCAGCAGCAACTGCTAAAATATTTTTCCCTAAGTGTAACCTTGGATGTAATCTAAAGAGTTTTGGATTTCAGGTTAAATGGCTACATTGAGTATACATGTTTACTTTATAGCTTCTGAATAGCTCCACCATGTTGGATTGGTTAATTAGCTCTATGTGGTACACCTCATCACAAGGGTTCTCATCCAGGAAAAAAGAGGTCATTGTTCCCCTCTACTCGGCACTCATTAGACCCATTATAGAGTACAACGCCCCTTTTGGAATGTACCTCACAAGACATCTGCAGCCGCTGGAAAGGCCACAGAAGTACCTCACAAAGAGGATTGCTGGCCTCAAACAGATGCCCTACACTGACCGTCTCAAAAAACTCCAGCTTTACTCTGTAGCATATCGCCTACTCTGGGGAGATCTCCGCCTAACATATAAAGCTATGTTAAACCCAGAGCTGTTGGACATGCTACACCTAAAGAAATCCCAATCACTCTGAGCTACACACTTTAGGGACCTAAACCTTGTCACCACAATAAACAGGACATGCTGGTGGGATAGATTCCTGTCCCAGAGACTTCCTATACTCTGGAACAAAGTACCCATCTATGTCAAGCAAAGTTCCTTATTAGCACTCTTCAAGAAAAATCTTGATGAGTGGATGGGAAATAGGAAATACACCCCGGGGATCACTTCTGTGGCTCTGCTCGACAGGGGCACAGGAAATTAACTTTCTTGGGTGGAGTAAGCCAGGGAAACTTGTTGGCTAGGCTTACTTAGGCCCTTGGGCTGATAGTCTAGTACCTACCTATGACCCTATGTAGCTACTTATGCTATCATTAGCATACTCTGCTGTTACCTTTGTTTTGCAGCTCTGTACTAAGTGTAGAGCCATTTAATGAGTACAAAATGGCATGCTATCATGCTCAAGGTGAGCTGCTCTGCGTGCATGATAGCTGCACTTAGTGTAACTGTTAACGAATCCAGCTCATTATACATTTGTACTTAATAATATTAAGACATGTTAATACCAAAGAGAACATACTGCATATTTGAAACATTACACTTAATGAGTGTTGAAACAATGCTACAGTTTCACTGCTGAGGTAGTTTAACAAAATTTTAAGTACATCACATGTTATTGTGGTAGTGGCATAGACTTGAAAATAGAGGTCTATGGCTAGTAATGGTTTACATTTTGTTTTATGCAGCAAGGAGTAAGATCATTTTATGAAAATTATAAAGAGTAATACAGCAACGTATGGTTGTAGCTGGGGAAGCCAAATTCAGTTTATTTTTTAATCTTAGCGAGTTTTAGTTTACTGTTGAAAATGTGTGGGTTTTCAGCAAGTCTAATAGGAAGTGGGATGGAGTTCAGGTCTTGGAGACATGGCTGGAGTACAGAACATCTCCAGCTAAGCAGCTGGATTTTTGAACCATGAGGAAGTGTTATCACTAGAAAAGAGTTGCTGATTGGTGATGTACCTTTGTAGCAAAGAGCCTATGGTAGGGCACCTTTCAGCATAATGTACTACACAGTGTAGTAATATACTTCAGAGTATGCTTTTTGTAACAGAGAGAGAGAGGGTGAGGTACTGTGATAGCTCTAGCCATTTAAGGTGCTTAAGGACAATGCAGTAATGAGAAGAGTAAGTTTGTCTTCTTTATTATAGCACTGTTCAAGTTTGCTCTTCTTTATTATAGCACTGTTCAAGTTTGTCTTCTTTATTATAGCACTGTTCAAGTTTGCTCTTCTTTATTATAGCACTGTTCAAGTTTGTTCTTCTTTATTATAGCACTGTTCAAGTTTGTCTTCTTTATTATAGCACTGTTCAAGTTTGCTCTTCTTTATTATAGCACTGTTCAAGTTTGCTCTTCTGTGTGGCCTGGAAATTGGAGACAATTTATAAGGCATATACCAGTGTGGGAAGAAGATAGGAGATGAGGGCTGTCCTCCTACGTTTATTGAGATAGTTTTTAACTCTGTCTAAAAGTCAGCTTTTAGTGCTTTTGTTTTTTTTGATAACTTGAAATTTGACTTGCATATTCAACAAGTTGTTGTCAGCAGTGACACCTAGTACTTTAGTGTTGGGGACTACTTCAGATATTGTGTTGTTGGAGGAGGTGATTTTGAAGTTTGTTTTTAGGCCAGTGTTGGACTTAATGGATAAAAGGTGTAGTTCTGTCTTCTTTGGGTTTAGGATGAGATCTTATTTGGCCAGCTAAGTTTTTGTGTAGGTGAAGGAGTCCTGAGTGAATTCCTTAAGCTGATTAGGATTCTGGGCAGAGCATATAAGAGTAGAATCCTTTGCGTATTTTATTAGGTCGGCTGTTTAACAGCAGTGTACAAATTGTTAATAAATGTGTTGAACAAGCATAGACACTGGTAGGACGGTGGAGTAGTTCTATTGCCATTTAACAGCTTTTGCTCTGTCTGACTTAACTTTAGAACCAGGAGAGGGTGGGATGGGACAGGCCTGAGAATGCTAGTTGAAACAAGAGCTTGTCATAGGAAAGTGTATCAAAGGCTTTTAGTAAGTGTATAAATAGTGTGGGTATAGGTTCATAGGTAAGTACTAGGCTAACTGCCCTTGCAGGCCATTTTAAGCCTACCCTGTTTCCTTTTTTGTGCTCAAAATAACCTGTACCAATTGGGTACAGATTGGCCTTACCTATTCCATGGTTGATAATTATATATTACCCTTAATGAGAATAACTGGAATCATCCCATAGATAGTTTGAGGAGACCCATTCATTGGATAAAGCGTTTAGGAGCTACCTCTGTCCATTTGTAGTATAGGGGGCAGTCCTGAGGTAAGTTTTCTGTTTCCCTTCTGTAGATCCATGTTAAGCTTAAATATGGACAGGGCTGAACCTATAATGTGGATGGGGAATCTATTCCAGACTTCTCTGCAAGATATACCTGTCCCTCCAAACTGTTCTGTTGATGTTGCAGAAGAGGTTTAGATCCCTAGACCAAGTATTTCTTATGCTACTGGACTTGCTGATGTGCAGTAAATCCATCAGTACTGGGTCGGAAGATGCCTTGCATGCCAGACACAGGTCACTATTTGGCAGTCTGTAGGATACTGAGTATAGCAAAAAAAGCCTTTGAGTTGGTCCGTGTAGAACATGCTGTTTAGGCCTTGTATCCTTTTAGTAAGGTATCTTTGTGAGCATTCCATCAATCAACTCTTAGGGGCATATTGTTAATGTGGTAGTTCCTTGCAATAGATGACTTCCTAAATAATACAGTCATGCATTTTCTGGCATTCAGTTTCAGTGCATCATTTTAACAGCAGCTATTTATTTGGGACAAAACTTCATTCAGAATGACTAAATCATTTTGGGATTCAGTGACTGCTCCTAGCATGTGGTCCTCTGCAAACATAGCCAGTCACAGCCCTTTGGTATTGGCTTTTACTTCAGAAAAGTAGTTGCCAAAAAGAAGGGTGGCAGTACAGAACCCTGGGGACTTCACTGATGAGTTGGCCCTTTGTGGAGTTAAATTCCCCTATTTTGATTTCCTGCATCCTGTCTGTGAGCCTGTTGGTAATCCAGTGGGTGGCATAAGGGTTTATGTCTTGTTTATTTAGCTTAGGGAATTAAATCAAAAGCTTTGTCCAGGTCAGTGTATGTGGTATGTACCATTTTGCCTTTATCCATTGTTTTGGAAACTTTTTCATCCAAACTGAGACAGGTCCAGCGTTTCTAGATTCCTTATGTTCTGATTGATTATTTCTATGATACGTCTTTCCATGTTTTTACATATGAGGCTGGTCAGAGTTATGTGTTTGTAATTGCCTGGGTCCCTGAAAGGTCCTCCCTTATGCACAGGAATGACTGTAGCTGTTCTCCATTTGCTTGGTACAGAACCTGTATGGAGGCTGATATTCACCATTGATGTTAGAGGTGTGGTTAAATAATGCTTTATGCTATTTAAGATGCATCCAGGGATATTGTTAGGACGCATTGTTGTAGTAATTTTAGCTTTTAATTACACTTTTAGGACTTGGTCTTGTGTGATAGCTGGAGGCGAGTCATGACTCTACCAGTTTCAGGTATATCTTCAGGGACAGAAAGAGGGAAGAGAGAGAGAGGGTAACATTAGAGCTAAATTTATTGGCCAGTAGGTTAGCTATATTTTCAGTCTTTGTTGGTAACATCATTCTTTGCTGAGTTGTACTTTTGCCTTGTGGTTGTCTTTGGCTTGGGTAGCCATTTTAGCCTCAAACTTGGCTTTGATGGATTTTATTAAGCTCTTAAGTTATTTGTTTATTTCAGTGATAAGGACTCTATAACATCCTGGTAATTACTCTTCTTACTTTTGGTAAAAATTAGTTTCCTTTTAGGTTCATAGGTGTGTGCTAGGCTAATGGCCCTGGAGCTTTTACAGGCCTAGCCCATAGGATTGCCCTGGCATCGTGCCACCCAACTTCAGTTCCCAGTGCTTCTGTTGAGTAGAGCCACTGGAGTGATCCCCTGGGTGAATATAGGTTCATAGATGTGTACTAAAGTGAACGGCCTTAATTGGGGCTCGAACCATGAATGACTGCATGCAAAGCGGAAGCTGTAACCACTATGCTATCTCACTGGCTTTTTTTTTTTTTATTATTATTATTTGGACTCTCTAAATTGGCCCTAGGTGTGAGTGTGTGCCTTCTGTGGAATGTTGGGTGCTGGGCTGGCAACTCGACACCAACAAACTCCACTGCCAATCATGAGCGGACAGGTGTTCCGCTGTGGCGACCCCTAACCGGGAAAAGCCGAAAAAAGAAGAAGAAGATAAAGCTTACTGATGCTATGGATCCACTTCCAGTTTTATTTGGGGGTTATTTTGTTTTAATCAGTTTGGGGTAATTGTCATTATTGCTTTAATTGTACTAACAAGCTCCTTAAACTAGAGTATGAGAAACTATCATTATGATTTCAAAATTAAATAATAAATATGGAAAATGAGTTATCTTGGTGCCTCAAGCAGAGCACTGCTGTCATGTGATGAACTCACTATCCACAACAAATTGATTAAACCGTGTGTACAGTTCTCATTTTCCTAAAGCTTTAAAATTGTTGGGTATTGATTTAGTTTGATGTGATGCCCTACTGCAATAGATGCCTAATGTATAAAATAGTGCTATTGTAAAAATGGTATTTTAATAAACATATGAGAGAATCTGTACATATCTTTGCTGTGAATCTTGCTTTATTTCCCTCTGTTGCTGTCCATTTCTTTCCCATGTTTCTTTCCTCGTGTGTATAGTGTAACTGAAGTTGGATGTTGATATTATGTATGGGCATGGTTTTTGATACACTTCTAGACAAAAAACGTTGCATGGTGTTGGAGATTACATTATGAGATTATACTAAAGGTCTGCCTTCAAGTTATTACAATTTTTTTTTCAGCTACAGTGTTAGTATTCTTTATTATGCATGCAGTTTTGCATTGACTTAAATTTGTTTCATTTGTGACTTTATTATTTTTGCCATTACTACCTCTGAATTTGCAGGCAGAAATATGACTTTGATGTATTTTTGCTTTGTATTCCAATTGTTATTTTTTGTGTATGCATTTTGAAACGTTTCATCAGGCTTTCCATTACTTTCAGGATGAAAATGGTGTGAATCGTCCTGTTTGCTGTTATGTAAGACCTGTACGTGCAGGGCGGTTACTAGACACTCCAAGACAGGCAGCTCGATTTGTTAATTTGCTTGGTTATGAGAGAGCACCTGTGGTCGGAGGAGGCGGAAAACAGGAACAGTGGTGCACACTGCTGGGCTTTCTTTGTAGAAATAAGGTATGTTAGAAAGAAATGCTAAGGTACTTTTTAGATCAGCTGGCTCATTTGTTTAAGTGCATGTTACTGAAACGTGAAGATCATATTTGTAATGATGAGGTTCTCATTTTTTGAAGTTATTCAAGACATCAGTGACTTTGGCTGTCAAGTTGTTAATTCATGAACATTTAGAATTTTGTTTCCTTTGCTAGTAATTGTCTCTTCAGTCACTTGCATATGTTTGAGTTTCTGTTTTCTTAACTAAGCCAACTTGATTCATCTACTACTCGTGGCCTAAGGCCTGACCACAACATCATTATGTTATTATTCCTCCTAGTAGTATAAATTTTCCAACAACAGTCATCTTGCATGACTTGACAACATCGCCACTATGTCCTTCATCCACCTAATGGTGCAATATTAACAGTTAGTATCAGCTTGCTAGTGTTATTTTTAATCATCTGACCAAGGGTTTCATCTTAGTTACCCCGACATCCAAATTCTTATTCAGATTCACTTTGTCAACACTTGTTTACGGGTGGTCTACATGAAAACATCTATGTTTTCTCTACCTTGGTCTTTTCAGATGTTTCCTTCAGCTTCTGTTTTCTTTCTTTCTTTTATTTCTTTTGTAATGACTGCCCAGACCTGCTGATATAAAATAACTTGTCTGTCTGGGCAGACAGTCTAATACTACATCACGCTTCCTTATCTGTAAATAATGATGTCAGGTGTATACTGTTGTCTGGTCTTCAGACAGTCTGTTAACAGTTTCTAATTAGGATGATCTAGTTGTTAATATCGCAGAAATATTCACTTTAACTGGCTGTTATCGATGCACTCAAAGTGATTGTATAATCTCTAGTTTGTTTCCTCGATAAACCTGTAAATTCACACCACTACATCCTTCAGCTGTCATTATTTTCTTAGAAATCTTCTTTTATTTGTTGTCTCAAAACACCATGGTCTTTAACAGGTGGGATATAGACTGTACTTTGCAATTCTCATTGATAAATGTGTTGTTCCACTGTCAGGTAATCAGTAACTTTAAATGTCGTCCGTTTCAGAATCTTCTGCAGATTACTTACATTGATCTCCACAGAGCCTTAAGTTTGTCGGAATGTAATGTCACTAACAGTATACTTCCATTCAAGATTTATGTAGTTGGTCCAGCCAATGGGATATTCTTTTGTTGTCCCACATTTATTACAGAAATCTCAGTGCTGACAGATGCAGGAGCCACTCACCATGGCTTACATAGCCAAGCAGTTTTGCCTGAATTACTATATGTGCTCAACTTTACAGTCCCTGAATCTTGACTGCCACTTTCTAGATCTTGTTATTGCAGGAAAGTTTCCATACTCAGTGCCTAAAGAAAGGAAGAGCATAAGTTTAAGCCTGATAAACGTAGTGTTCTTTTTTAGAGATCAGATTCCAAAGTTGCTATCCACTCCTGCTTTATTACTAATGATTTAAAAGCGCCATTTAACATTGTGATTTCAATCTAAGGACCATCTGAACTGAATTGAACAGCTGAATTGAGAGATGGCCAGGAGAAATACAGTCTCTTGGTTGTGCATGCTTGGGAGTAATGAAGTGATGCCTAGCATGAAGTAGACCAGAGAAAGGATCATTAATAAGCTTGACGTGTTTCCGCAGTGATCAGGATCTTTTCTCTGGATGCTTCCTTTCAGAATGCAAGTTAAACCAATCTCTCTCCAGTTGGAGAATCTTGCTCCAGCTAGACTAGTGGTTGGCAGCCATACCAACCATAATGGAAGATTTTGAAAACAATAGGAAAATTGTTGATGCTTATAAACTGAAAATGAAAGAGAAAAATGCTGTAGATTTTTTTCTGTGTGTGTGTTTTAGTTTTACCTTTGTGCCTGCTCACCTTCAGACCCTGCCCTACCAATACATTTTCCCTTATCCCAGTATTGAGCTCATTCATTCCTCCACCACTGAAAGACATCTGTGTTGCGAAGGTGAAAAACAATCTGATATGGCTGTCATCCAGACAGCCATGAAAGTTGTTAATGACTTCACATGCATCAAACATTGGGGCTGTTTTTACTATAATCCCTAAGCCCATCTCTGATTATTAATATGAACACTCGCATCACCTTGAAGCGAAAGGCTACTACTTCTTTCCCATGGATGTGAGTATCCCCCCACACAGTAACTTGAGCTATCATCACCAGCTAGGTAAGCCATGCTAAACACTCCTTCATGGCTGCAGTGTTGCTGCCTACAGGTCTCCATTTGCATGTGGTGAAGCAGCCAACCTGACCACCATTCCCAACCCCACAGGATAGGTGAGCTGAAGCAAGCTGTTCACTCTATACACACACACACACACACACACACACACACACACACACACACTTCCAGTGGCCATGCGTCTAGTTGAATTTAGGTTGCCAGGGGGTCAATGCTGGGAATTTTATCCCTCTGTGTCACTGACCCAAGCAAAGTGTATTTGCAGTTGGGCAAAGATCTTGGTTTGCTGACTATTCTGAGTACAGATGTTACTGTCTTGAAAACAAGCTTATTTAAAGGTAAAGTGGATACACAAAAAAAAAGCAAGAAAGATGAGTTATTTCAGAAACATGCAAAGATATAGAAGTATTTTAAGGAAGCATCTTGCAGGTATCGTGAATCTGTTAAGGTGTATTGAGTTGTTAAATAAGGGAGAAGGCAAAATGGAAAATAAAAATAAGAGGCAGAATTTTATTACTGTAAGGTTTCAAGAAAGAGACATTAGGATGAATCCTAAGAAGTTTTGAAGCTGAATTACTGGGAGCATTTGCTATTCCATAAAATAGTATTACAAAAAAATAAAATCAAGAGCACCCATTTTATATAAGCTAGACACAATATTTAGGGCAAAATGAAGCACATTATGTGCTGGTTCATGATCTTTGAAACCAAGAGATTTTGCTTATAGTTGTTTAAAGCTATGAGGGAAACCCAAGTTGGGAACTATTCTGTAGAAGTTATACAAGGTTACAGAGAAATGTTCCATTGAATTAATGCACGTAGGGGAGCGATAGTCACTTTTACAAATTCTTGTGCCCTGTTCTGGATTGCTTTTCCTAATAGGATGGTAGAGGTTGGAGAAGATAGAGACGCATTTTCTTTTTCTTAGCTTGCAGTGCACATTTTCTTTTTATTTCTTCACAAGTTGCATACTGTAAAAAACTGTGTAATACTCGTGCATGATGTACTTCACAAACATATCATGTTAATTCTGGACTTGATAGAACATGCATTTATATTCTGTAGCCACTCCATGTTTACAGTTTTGGTCATCCATTCTTTTAAAATTCTCACTCAGCTCTGAAATAGTTTAAACTAGGATCACCTAGCTTTGTCTGATAATTGCCTATGGAGGGAAATCCCCACAAACCTCACCTAGTAATGTACATATTATCTAGTTTCTCTTTCATTTCTACCCATGCCTAATTACTTTCTAACCTTATTTCAATTACTTATTGGATTTCCCTAATAATAATTTGTTTTGTTTCCTTTCCCAGCTTTACTTCTGTATACACTATCCCATTATTGATTGTTGCCAGGACAAAGGAAAAAAAATTGCTCAGGGTTGTTTTTCCCAGTTGTTAGGCATCCCTGCTCTTTAATTCCATCTCTTTTATTTACTCCATAATCTTCCTTGCTTCTACTATTGTGTGTTTTTCTTTGGATCTCTTATTTTCTTGTTATAAACTTTCTTATCTACCAGTAAAGTAGAGATATCAACTGTTTTACAGGCCTTAGGTGCCTCAGTCTCTTCCAGCTCAAAAGCATCATTTTTTAAGTTGATTTCTTTCTCACTACATCAGATGTGTATTCTTACAGATGTTTATGATTAGAATCATTGCTGCAGTAGTCTTAGCTATATTGGTTATATCCTGATAAGGATATAACAGTCGTTCAGCTTCCAAAGCGTCAGGGCATCTTTCACATGCCCAAATCATTAGTCAGTTCAAGCCCTACAGAGCTTTCCTGCTGCCAAAGAAGGCACTACTTAGTGGGCTTTTGTGGATCGACACACTGCTAAAATTATTCCATTTCTGGGCAGATAAGTTCCTTTCTGTGAGAAAAGCTGTAGACTTTTATTTTATTACAGAAAACGTATTTTCTCTATAAAATATTAACATTCAAGCTACGAAAGTGTTTTGTTGACTGTCGCTTGACTTTTTTAAATGTGAGCATTACTTTTTACTTTTGTGGTAAAATGTTGTAAAAAATGTGTTTAAAACTATGTTTTTACTTTTTTTGGGAAAACTGTTGTTTTATTTGTTTCTGGAGTAAGTTAAAGTGCCTTGTTTATTTATTTTTTATTTTTGAGTGGGTGGTGAGGGGAATTACTTTTACATTTTACCAACTATTGCTACTAAACTTCTCCTACAACTAGGCACTATTTAGGCTCGACCATGAAACAGTGTATGAGTTCCTCAGTTCTACCTTCATCCAGCCACAAAAAAAAAAAATAAATAAATAAATTGTTAATTGGCCGTTGCCACAACAGCAGGCTGGTAGTTTGCCTCCACTGCAGGTGAGTGACTCTGCTGTGCACTGCAGGTGAGTGACTCTGCTGTGGCCAAAGCTGGTTCCTTGGACCACTCATCTCTTTCTTTGGAGCCCTTTGGTGTAGTTCTTTAGTTCTTACAGCCACCATGGACCGAGGGTTAGACATGTCCTCTATAGCTATTGGAGTACCATTAGTGGGCAAGGGAAAACCACTTTTGTCTGTCATGGGAGAAAGGGCAGAGAAAGTGCCTCTGCTTAGCCAGAATGTTGTGCCAATCCCTAAGAAGGCTGTTTCAGGCATTTCTGTGTCTTTTTTTCAGAAACTCCTGTCAAAAAGAAGCAAAAAAACTAAACGTGTCTTTTCCTGTTTCAGTTACTCTGGATAGGAGTAATTTATTAGTCTTAGCTCAGGGTCTAGTTGAGGCTTTTGTCTCTTGTTTTAAATCTATTTCTGGTAAGAGAAAAAGGGATTCCTCTTTCCCTGAAGAGGTTCAAGACATTGAACCGGGGGGGGGGGGGGGGTTTAAGGGACAGATGCAGGTTGATCTTCACAGATTTCTGATTCAGATTCTTATGAGAGTGTGGTATTTGATAGTCCCTGAGAAGGATTCCCTTTCTCTAAGAATATTTCCAGAATAAATCATTTTTTCAGTGAGAAAACAGTGAAGTTTCTCAGTCCCTCAGAAAATTTAATGTGTTACAAATTGAATTTCATGAAGTTTCACATGTTCCTCCAATTATGTCTGCCTTGGAGAATGTTTTTGTTACAACCTCAGGCCCCTAAAAAAAGCAGATAGATTACATAAAGTTCCTTAGTCTTTTAAGTTTTTATGCAGTAATCCCAGACCCGACCTAGCAACAATTGCTTTACTGAACACAGCTGCTGCTAAACATTTCATTAATACTAATCCTTCTCCTTCTGACAATGCTGGGAAGGCTTTTGGCAAGTTTGGGAGAGTGTAGGCTTCTGCAACTTTTGTTTTTAAAATTCTCATTTGTCAGGATTGTATGTTGAAGTTTATCCTGGCTATTTGTAAAAGTATAAGGAATGTTTAGCATCAGCTTCTTCATGTGAGGAGAAATCTGCTTCATGTAATTTGGTTTCTTCTGTTTCCCAAGTCACTACTAATAGCTTGAAATGTGCCGCTGGATCTGTGGATGCCACTTCAGGACTGCTGCTACCAGAACTGTTCTGAGTAGGTTTGTCTGCATGCATTCTCAGAACCTCCCAGTGGATGTTAAGGGTGAAATTTTGAATTCTTTCTTGGATACAGATCTAGTTTTTGGATCTTCTACTGTTCTTCTGCAGAAGTAATCAAAAAGTGTGATGTGAGAGGAAAGCAGATTCAGGTACTCTCTCAGATATTTCAACCCTCCTTCCCTAAGTTTTCCAAGGGCTTCTTTGCTCCCTTATCTAACTTTAGCAAAAAGAAAATAAATAGTCTCAGCTAAATGCTGGTAAGCATATGTTTATGCTGTGATTATGTCTGGAGGGGTATGTGGCAATATAAGCACATATGTCTTCGAATTTATTGTATATACTTCTAGGACTGATATTTAGGAAGAGAAGGATGGAATTGATGGATGGGAGAGGAAAAGAGAATAATTCATTTAATACTGTGCTATTAGTGCAGGGTTTTTGCTGTTGTGTATGGCCAGGGTTTGGGTGAATGTCTCCAGTGATATTTTGGGTGGAAATGTTATGAAGGAATGTATGTAGCCAAATGCATTTGTGCTTTAGTTTTATTGGATTGCATATGTTAACATACTTAGATTTAAGATGCTTGTAATTGAAAAAATCTAAGAAGGTTTGTTGGCACAGTGTGGGTAATGTGGTGCTTGATATGTGAGTGCTGTGGTGATTGATAGACTTGGTAACTGTTGGTGTAGTGAGTATGGGATTGTAGAACTATTAATTACACTTATTTGGGAGATATGGTAATTGGTAAAGCGTGCTAATATGCTGGACGTACACTAATAGGGTTTGAGTCAGAGCCATTTTTATAATATGCAAGTTAGATTTTGCTGGAGATATTAGTTTGCACTGTAAAATGTTACTGGACAAGAATAGTTCTAGTTACAGCAGTATAACTTCTCAAAGGACAAGCTGGGTATAGCACTTTAAATAAATGAGTCAGAGATGCTAATTGTAGGGCAACCGCAATTGGGTTATCTTCTGATTGTTTTGATGCAGAGGTAGATTGGAGGAATTGGAGGAAATGTAGGGGTGGATTTGGGATATTTTAAATGTAGCTTAGGAGGGTGGCAGGATTTGGGGGTAGGGTAGGGAAGTGGAGTGAGCGTGAGTGTAGCTAGGGTGAACAGAGCGGGGTCCAACCACTGAATCAGTAAAGTAACAGTGTTAAAAACAATCAGTGAGCTTTGGCTATGGCAAAAATTAAGAAAGATTCCAGAGAAATAAAAACTAAGAGGGGGGAGGGAGAATAACAGGGAGCAGTAGAAAAGCCCAGGAAGAGTAAGCAGAGCTCTGCATGTGTGGTTAAGTAGTTAGAGAATTAGCTGGAAGATACTGTGTTAAAGGAAGAAAAGGAGTAAGAAGTAGTCTGAAAAAAGAAAGCAAAGTAAATAGTTTGCCCTGTTTTGGTGGGGTGACAGTTATGACAAGCTATGTACTGGCAGTTATTGTGGGCTACACAAAAACCTGCTAAGTTTATTTCCCATTATTATGGGCTGTAGTACATACCAGTGGTATAGATGTTGTTGAGGCTTCTATGGAGGCACATCCTCTAGTACAAAGTATGTACCAATACAGCTACCTACTGCAGGTGAGTGTACATGGACACCCAGCTGTCCCTGTAGTGCACCTGACTTTTAACTAGACTTTCATTATTCCCAGTCTCTCATGATCATGAACTTGTGTTTACTCACTAATTATTAGCGAGCTTACCCTTCCTTAGGATTTTTTCCTCATGTAAATACTGTAGAATGAACAATCACCTTCATATAGTATCATAGCTTAAGTGAGTAAGAACACTATAAATCATCCTGGTTTGCTGTTCTTCTATACTCTATCTATTGATCTCCTGCATTTTCTTTCCTGTGTTTGTGTGAACTTAGTACCAATTATTATAAACTACTACCTTTAACTAGTTTAGTTTTAGATTTCATTTTCCTTCCATAACAGAATTCATAATATAAAATCCTAAGCTTGTAATATGTTATAAAGATTTGTAATTCACCATTTCTAATGCATCTGACTCAGTCTTGCTCATCTATTTCATTGATAATTTTTTTTTCTTTTCCTTGTAATATTGTAAAAAAAAAATGTCAATGTCTTTGTCTTGACCTTTTATAATGCTGAAATTTCTGGAGCTTTTCTCCCAGGGCCTCCACTGAAAATGGACATATATCCAGCTGGACTAGCCCGGTCAACAAATGTAAAATAAATAAATAAAAAAATAGTGTGATCCTACAAGCAGACTTAGTTTATGTTAACTTTACTGGATTGCACACATACATATCTACTTGATGCTAGTGCTGATAAATGCTCTCAACTCTCTGAATCATCTGTGGTCCCACAGACCTCTTCAGTTGTTTATAAACAACACCACAGTGATGTTGTACATAAGCAAGGGTAACCGGATCTTATCCCCTGGACAGACTAGCCAAGTAAGCAAGGGATATAGCTTTACAGTACAGTGTCACTCTGCTGGTATCTTGCATCCTGTCAGAGCAAAACTGTGTGGTAGACAAGCTGAGCAGGACAAAGTCAGACCCTCACAAATGGAAACAGAATCAGAGGGTTTTCCAAGATTTAATCTATCTGTGGGAACTCCTCAAGTAAATTTTTTTGCCTCCTCAATAAACAATCAACTGGCAAAATTATGTTCCAGGACTCAATGTTAGAACATCTGGATGACAGATTACTTTTCTTTTCCTTGGACAGGAATGTTCCTGTATGCTTTTCTGTCCTTTCTACTGATTTAAAGGGGACTTCTGAAGATTCATAAAGACTCTCCAAAGATCATTGTGATTACTCTTTTTCGGCCTAGACAACAGTGGTTCTCCCTTCTTTTGGAAATGACAGTGGAATTTACCACAATTTTCCTCACAGACTAGATTACACACACAAGATCAGGGGTGTTTGACGTATACATCCCAACCACAGGCAACCTCGATTGACTGCCTATATTATATGGTTTTAATACTCTTTAGGCACCTTTTTTTCTTAGGACATGCAGCAAGTATTATTTGAGACAAGGAAGACTGCTATGAGAAAATGATGCATTAGCAAATGCAAAGGTGTTCTAGTTGCAAACAAAAGAGCTAGCACCTACTCAGGGCTCATGTTTCTCTAGTTTTACAGGATTTGTGTGAGCTGATATATGATCATATGGCTTGTCTTACTTCTCAGTCAATGATCATTTCTCTTCAATTTCAGCATGTCTACCCATGGATTCCCCTCTTTCAGTGCAATCTCATGTCAAAATGTTTTTGAAAGGGAATCTGTGTTTAAGAAACCTTCCATAAAACCAGTGGCTCTTCCTTGAGATCTCAATTATGTGCTAGAAAAACTAATACTTGATCCATTTTGAATTATGTCATCAGACTTTTCTGAGGTTCTTGATATGGAAAACAGCCTTACTCATTACTCTGACCTCTGCATGAAGACTATCTGGGTTGCAGGTTGTTATAGTGGGTCAGCCTTATCCATTTCTCCACAAGGATATTTATTTTTGGAGAGTTTATCCTTTTTTCTGCCTAAAGTGGTATCCAATTTTCCTTTAAGCCAGACTATCCATGTCCCTGTTTTCTTTCCAGAACCTAAAAATGATTGACAAAGGTACTTCATTCCTTGGATGTCCACAGACAACCCAGGTAGTATCTTAACAGAACAAAATCTTTTTGAGCTTCTGATCAGTTGCTCATCTCTTGTGAGGATAAGAAGAAAGGACAGCCTGATTCTCACCACAGCAAAACTTTTCTATGCAGGGTCATGGCTCACTCTACCAGGAACTTGGTTTCATCTATGCTATAGCTGTTTGGAAAGGGTTGGCTTCTAGAAGTATTCTAGAAACAGGAAATTTGTTCTCTCTTCATACCTTTACAAAGCACTATAAACTAGAGAACCCTATTCCAGGTCTAGGGCAGGCTTTATTTGGACCGTTATCCAGGGGCTGCTGTAACCTTCTTCCTCCTCCCAGTTCTTTTAAGCCATAGTAATCTACCTACATATCATAGACTACTGCATCAGTGATTATACTGATGAACTTAGTATAGTTTTGTAAGTAAACTTACCATAATAGAAGATGGTTCAAATGATCACTGCTGGAGTAGCTGCTCCCTCCCTCCACCCCCTTAATGTTTGTACAATTTTTTTGCTAGGCTGTGGACATGTATTTTTTTTCTTTTCTTAGCACTGTTCGCTTAGGTTTTTACCCTCCCTCTCTCTGTTGGCATTAAATCTCTGAAGGGCTTGACACTCAAATCTAACTATTAATCAGCTCAGCTTGAGCTGACTAAAGGTTTGGGCATGTGGAAGGGCTCTAAAGCCTTGGAAGCTGGCTGGATGTTATAGCATTAGCAGGATATAAACCATATAGTTTTGGTAGCAGCGATCATTAAAACATCTACTGTTATGGTAAGTTTACTTACACAACTGTACTTTCTAGGCATTTAGTTACAGTCCATTTTATAAGCACCTTTATTAAATTCATAAACAATGACATGGGCAGACATACAGTTATAGAAAAGAAAACAAACTGTTGCGCACATTTTTCATGGGTTTCATGCATTATGCATATATTTTCTTTTTTAACAATTATCATTTACTTCAACATTACATAAATTTCTCAAATTCTGCCTTCCCTTAAATTACAATTCTCCTCCTCCTGAGTGTTATTCCAAATTAATTTTTCTCACATATTCCATCTATTTCTATGTAATTTGCTCCTTCCTTTTTCTATAGATCTCACCTCCAGTTCCATGGTCTCCTTTACAATATTCAGTACTTCATTCAGTGTCGGTTTGGATTTTGATTTCAAATTTCAAGTAATAACATTAAACTTAATGTCTTATTATGCTGAGGCATTTCAGATCCCACATTCCAGCTCAGAAGAATTATTGCCTTAGTTACAACCACCCCCAACATTTCTGACAAAATACTCTGTATGGAATTTTTAAAATCTGCCAAGTTGGTACCCCCCCCCCCAAAAAAAAAACAATGTTCCCAATTACCTGTCTCTACCTGAGATATCTTTTTATTGTTGCTTTGTATATAGCTTTTCAGTGTTTTCTCTTCTCAGATTTTCTAACCTGTTCTGACTGATTCTTGCAATTAGCTTGTAGTATTTTATATACCCTACTAATTATCCCTTAACAGCTTTTGTTCTAGACTCAACTAAAAACTTAACCAGAGCTGGTCTTTCATCACTCCCCTAACCCTAACCATTTATTTCTGTTTGCCTTTACTCTGTTAATAATCCCAAGTAGGGAAGACAGTCTCGAACCTGCAGTCCAAACTACTTCTTGGCCTCAATCCACTCTATTACCTTTCCCTCCATAGTTATTTGTTCACAGTAAGTTGGAGGTTTGATATTTTCTCCAATAAATTCCAGCCCGCTGTTGCCTGATGTTCTACGTGTTTCACTGTTGCAGTCATCACACTTGGGTTATCCTGCCAGGGGTAGCCCTCAGTCGGCCCAAATACCAGAGGCTTAGTATTTCTGCGTCGGTTGCTGTCACTTCAGTACTGACGTCAGGTCGTAAGTGGTATAAAAACAGGCAGCCAATGTCATTACATCAGTCTTTCCTGCCGAGGAGCCCGAAGCAGAAGCAGTTCGCAAGAGTGCCGGTCGGCCGCTACCTGAGTTTTCTTTTCCGAAATTGAAGTTGAAGTCTTTGTACCCCATTGGGGATCCCTTTTTTTTGCTCTAACCGATGTCAGAAAAAGGTAATAATTGTCTCTCCTGTGGAAAGCAAATACCACACCGAGATTTCCATTCTTACTGCATCACCTGTTTAGACCCAGACTACGACGTACCTCGCTGCCGTTTTTGTGCTTTGTTCAATGCCAGAACTATTAGTCATTGAGCCCTTTTTGTAGCTAAATACTTTTGTTCTCAATCTCTGTATTCCGAAATAGCTTCGGTAAGCCATCCGACTGCCGATCTTCTGAAACAATATAAGGATAAGACAGAGACAGACTGCACAGGTCCAAAACTGCCAACAACGCTTCGGTTAAGCTAGTCACCAGTTCGTCGGTACTCAGTGAAGTGCTTTTGCAGCCCCTGATGCCCACTTTGATGGATCGTAGGCTGTACTGAGACCCGTTTGGAGTCCGGTATGCCGCAAGACTCTTTTTCGACTATGGAACCTGCGGATGTCTCTACCTTGGATGGGTCCGGAGCCGCTATGCAGACACCAGCTTCTGAGGAAGTTCTTCGCACTACCGATATTCGACTCAAACCGATGACTTCTTTCTCATCTTCAGTTCTTTCTAAAACTACTGAGTTTCTAAGGCCAAGCGCCTGCTTCCTTGCCACAATCACAGATGCTTAAAATGGTGGAAGACCTTATCATGCTGATTAGGGTAAGCCAGCCTTCCCCCTGCTAAAAGAAAAAGAGACTTGTCCCCAGCAGCTTTATCTGACCAGGACTCCGACTCTGAGGATTCTGATTATGAAGACATGCCCTTATCTGCTTTTGAGGATTCAGATGCAGAGGAATCCATTCCTTCTGCCTCCCCTCTACTGCCTCCCCTCTAGAGGATTTTTCTTTTGGTTTGAGAGAGCATTTCCATTGGGAAAGCCAGGATTATTCTCAGTCCGAAAGAGACTCAGGGAATTTTTAGATTTACCACAGCACAGACCCTTAGCTGTCCCTTCTGTTCTGGATGTTGTTCATAGGTTCATAGATAGGTACTAGGCTATCTGCCTGAGGGCATTTATAAGCCTAGCCAGAGTGTGTCGGCTTTCGCCGCCCCATTGATTAATTAACTGATCCTCTGTCAGCAGAGCCAATGAAGTGATCCCAGGGGTGTATTTTCTGTTACCCATCCACTCGTCAAGGTTTCTCTTGAAGAGTGTTAGTGAGGGGCTCTGCCTGATGTAATTTGGAATTTTCTTCCAAAGCATGGGGAGTCTTTGTAACAGGAATCTATCCCTCCAGCATGTTCTATTTATTGTGGCGAGGTTTATTTCACTAGAGTACGTGGCTCGCAGTGACTTGGATTTCTTTAGCTGGAGCATGTCCATCAATTCTGAGTTGGACATGGCTTTGTAAGTCAGGCAGAGATCACCTCTGAGTAAGTGATATGCTACTGAGTACAGCCGGAGTTCTTTCAGTCGGGCTGCATAGGACATATGTTTGAGGCCAGTAATCCTCTTGGTGAGGTACTTTTATGATCTTTCCAGCTGTTGGAAGTGTCTTGTGAGTTACATCCCAAATGGGGCATTGTACTCTATGATGGGTCTAATGAGTGACGAGTAGAGGGGCACTATAACCTCTTTATTTCTAGATTTGAACCCTTTAGTAATTAGATGGGCCACATAGAAGGATTTCCTAACTACTTTGACAATATGATTGTCAAAGGAGAGATTACTATCTACCTGGGTCCCCAGATCTCTTATTACCTCTTCTGTATTAAGGGGACTGCCACCTACATGGTAATTCGTGGGTGTTTTGTTTTTCCCAAATGGGATGACTATGCATTTTTTGGCATTTAGCTTGAGGCCATGACTTTGACACCAGGTGTCCGTCTCAGTAAGGCCCTTTTGGAGGATGTCCGTGTCAGCCGGAGAGTCAATTATGGCTCCCAGTTTGCAGTCATTGATGAACTTGGTTAGCCATAGTCCTCCTGTGTTGCCTGTACTTCTGCGAAGTATATGCCGAACAGTAGGGGTCCCAGGACTGAGCCTTGCGGGGCACCACTTGTGACTGGTTTAGAGTCGGACCTGGAACCCTCTATTCTTACCATGTGAGTTCTGTCTGTAAGCCAAGTGGCAACCCATCTCGTGATGTAGGGGTTTATGTTCAGGCTGGTGAGTTTATCTGTAATACCTGAGTGGGGAATGGTGGTGAAAACCTTGGCGAGGTCAAGGTAGGCTTTGTGAACCACCTTTCCCTCGTCTATGGCCATGGCAACTGTCTCAAAGAAGTCAACCAGGTTTAGTAGGCATGGTCTGCCCTTAACAAAGCCGAACTGGGTCAGGTCAAGTGTTTGGAGGTTCCCAATGTCTTTGTTAATGAGTTCCATGATGATGCACTCCATAGCCTTGCAGACCAGGCTAGTCAGGCTTATCAGGTGATAGTTACCAGGGTCAGTTGTGGCCCCTCCTTTGTGGAGAGGAATAACTACTGCTGTGCGCCATTCTATGGGCACATAGCCTGTGGAGAGGCTGAGGTTGAACAGCGTGTTTAGGTGTGGGGTTAGTTCGTACTGTAGTTTGTGCAAGACGCAGCCTGGGACACCATCTGGTCCCATTGACGCTGTGTTTTTGGCTTTTGAAAGGGCTGTTTTCACCTGTGCGTCTGTGATTTTTGGGACACTACACTTTTCCGGTATTGTTGTGGGCCCTTTTGGAGGTGAGAGGGTAGTAAAGTTTGCACTGAATCTATCTGCCAGGATGTTGGCAATATCAGTAGGTTCAGTATATTTTGTGCTATTTTGCACTAGTTTAGTGCATATCTGTGAGTTGCCACTTAGATTCTTAACATAAAGAAGGCTTTGTGGTTATCTTTTGAATCCTTGGCTATTTTTCTTTCGAAGTTAGCCTTGGATGATTTCATGAGGGACCTTAGTTTCTTACTGATACTGATCAGGGATGTCTTTCCTTCTTGGGATTTGCTTTTTTTCTGAACTAGTTTCCTCCTTCTATTGTATAGTCTGTTTATTGCAGAGGTCCACCAAACTGGTTTCCTTCTCTTAGAGGAGGGAGTCTTGGTTTTGCTGGGGATGGCACGATCCATGCATCCTTGCAGGTGCTCATAGAGTGCATTTGTAAAGGCTTCTGCATCTTGGGCAGCATTATCCTTTAGCATGGGGGCTGTGAAACTTACCACTTCTGTTTTAAGTAAGGTGAAGTTTGCTTTAGAAATGTTTTTTACTGTGGTTTCCTTAGTTGGGGGTGGTGGTGGGGTGTGGACATCAAGAGTGATTAGTTTATGGTCTGATCTAACCAGTGACGGCTTGACCTCCGGTGTGGAACACCTGTCGCCCATGTTGGTTATGACCAGGTCCAATATGTTTTCACCTCTGGTTGGGGAGTTTACCAGCTGATCCAGGGCATTTGAGTTGATGAATTCCAGGAAGCTCTGGGCCTGGGAATTTGCACTCGAGTAGTTTTCCCAGTGAATGGTAGGGTAATTGAAATCGCCCAATATCAGGGTGTTCAGTAGGACCTTCATGTTTTCTAGTGTCTCCAGAAAGGTGAAGTGGTGTCCTGGTGGTGGGTGATCTGTAGCAGGCCACAATTTGCATTGCAGATTTGCCCGGTGTTAGTTGCACATGGATAATCTCAGAGGTATCATGCTGCACCACTAACCTGGAGGTGTAGGTATCCTTGATGAATATGGATACACCCCCTCCTTTTGTGTTTCGGTCCGTGTTCTGTGGCCGAAACGTGTGGTATGAGCTGTAGCCCGGTAGTGCTGGAGTGCTTTCTGGAGCCTTGAACCAGGTTTCAGTTACTGCACAGATGTCGACGTTCTCCATACTGGGGAGTGCTTCGAGCGCGTGCGTTTTGAGATTTAAACTCCTGGTGTTGAGTAGCATAGCCCTCAGGTTTTTGTGCTGTTTACGGAGGTGGGTTTGACTTTTGAGCCTTGCCTAAAAAAGGCACTATGGGGCAGCATGAGCCTTGGCCAGTATTCGAAAGCCTAGGGGTGACAGGTGTAAGCCGTCTATTGCGAAGCAATGCGGCTTGTCGAGCATGTCGTCCCAGGTTGACAGACACTGGATCCCCTTTGAATGACACCAGAGGCTTAGCCAATTGTTGAAATTGATAATTTTTTCTTTATACTGAGGTATCATTCTTGGTGAGGGCAGGATGCTACTCAAGGTCAGGGTTATACCAACCTGGGCTGCATGATCAGGGAGCTCTTCCATCTCTCTTTTCATGTAGTCCAGGGAGGTACGTCTCGAGTCATTCACACCAACATGAACAATGACAGAGTCATATTTGTACTTGTTCTGGAGTGACCTGAGTGCTTGTGTTATGTGGTGGATTCTGGCTCCCGACAGGCAGCTAACAGTAACTTTCTGCTTGTCCAGCCTAGTGAGTGGGATGTCAGTGTGCCTGACTATAGAGTCACCTATTACTTGTGTGTTAGGTATGTTATTTCGCCTTAAGGGCTGTGATTGTGTGGCAGACTGATTTTGTCTTGTATGTGTTGTCTGGTTTGTGACAGGAAATGCAAGTTGTTTGGATGTCTGCTTTGGAGGTCTCTGATGCTTTTCCAGGTTTTTATTTAGAGCCTCCGAGTATGATTTTGTTATTTATGTGTATTTTTTGCCAGTGCTGTTTTTAGTAGGTCTGTGTGTGGCTGGAGGTGTGGTGCAAGTGTTAACCTTCTCCTCTTGACTGTCTGTTCCAGTCTTGGGTGGAGACAGCTTAGCTTCCAGTTTGGCTGTATAATTGCGTCTCTCGCATATGTCAGTGTTTTGTGGTAAGAGGAGAGGGTTGTCTGTGTACATGAGGCAGTTGTAACATTGCCTCAGGATACCCAGATTCACCAGCTGGACTGGAGAGTGCACCTGAAGTTGCCATTTGGTCATGCTTGAATAGTTGGGTGAGCTGCTTGGTTGGTGAGGGGTGAATAAAGAGCCTTGCCCTGCTGGGCAATCAGTGTCGGGGTATATTAGTGCTTGCTATTAGGTCTGAGCAACTGCTGGGCTGTAAGATGCTTTTTGAGTGCTTATGTTGAGAGTTAAACTAGTTTCAAGGGAAAAACTGAAGAGTAGACTTAGTGGAGCCTGGAATAATTTAACCGTAGCTAACCGGCACTGCCCGGTGCACAAAACCCTGCAAAAGCATTTTTTACAGTAGGGAAATGAAAGAGATAGAAATTAGCCCAAAATGGCCAATAAACTACTAACTTTTGGGCTGGAACCACTCCTTCAGGGACAGATAGGTTGCTCAAAGCTCCCTTCTCTCACAGGTGAACAGAGAAAATTCCTTCTATCCAAGTAAGGTATGGGCAACTCAGAAACTAGTATCACAGTCCAGAATTCAGCACTAGCTGGACTATACTAGCTTAGAAAGGTGGGAAACAAGGATTTTTTTTGTTTTTTTGAAATGATAAGGCAAAAACAGTAAAAAACACACTTAAAACAGCTTTAAACGACTACAAATGATCAGAAAAATCTATTGCAATTTAGTGTGTAGCCTACAGCAGTTAAACAAATTATTTAAACAAAAACCAACTTTTTAAAAGTGCAGGCAGTCAAATAAGTACAAAATGTGAAATAAACAAGCTTTTAAATCACAATAAATGCTGGAAAATCTGTGTTTAGGCAGAAAACAGTTAAGTACAGCTAGAAAGTACAGAAAACTGATACTTAATCACTCCCAAGTATCTCTTCTAAGCTAGAAGGCTTGTATCAGTTTAAGGATTTCTAGTGCTACCCAGTAGGTTAGTTACAGGAAAGATGGGAAACAAGCGCAGATGTGGTCTTTTAAACCAGAAAGTTGAAAGAGATGGACAAACTGTCCAAATGGTCAATAAACTACAATTTCTGGGCCAAGAACCTCTCCTCTCATGGTAGACAGGCTACGTAGTGCTTACCACTCCCACTGATAAGCTAGAAGGCTTTCTTCCAACACAGAAAGGCTTGAGGGCCTCAAAAGCTTACCAACAGTCCTGGATACAGCAACTCTGTATCTGGACTTGGCTAGTTGCAGGAAAGGTGGGAAACAAGCGCACGTGCGGCTTTTAAACCAGAACTTTGAAAGAGATGGAAAAAAAACTGCCCAAACGGCTAATAACTACAATTTCTGGGCCAGGAACCACTCCTCTTGTGGTGGATAGGCTAGCTAATGCTTACTAAGGCTTCCCTCCAACACAGAAAGGCTTAGGGGGTTCAGAAGCTGACCAAGAGTCCTGGATACAGCAAATCTGTACCTGGACTAGACTAGTTACGGATAAGGCGGGGAAGAAGTACAAACGTAGTTATTTAAGCCAGCAAGTTGAAAGAGATGGAAAACTGCCCAAACGGCCAAATAAACTACAATTTCTGGGCCAAAATCACTCTTCCCATGGAGGATATGCTACCTAGTGCTTACCACTCCCACTGATAAGCTAGAAGGCTTCCCTCCAACACAGAAAGCCTTGGGGGGCTTAGAAGCTTACTAACAATCCTGGAAATAGCAACTCTGTAACCGGACTAGGCTAGTTATAGGAAAGGCGGGAAACAGGCACAAGTGCGGCTTTCAAACCAGAAAGTTGAAAGAGGTGGAAAAAACATCTCAAACAACCAATGGCTACAATTTCTGGGCCATGGATCACTCCTCTTGTGGTAGACAGAATGTCAGTGATGAGCTGAAACTACCCCCCCCCTGCTATTAATGGTACTCTGCAGAGAGACAGCCACAACTTCAGCTGAGTTAATATTCAGTGAAAAACACAAATAAATAAATTGAATACAGTACTATATGCAAAAGAGCAGATAAAAGTGTACTTAAATTCACTTATACATCCAACTGATTTCAGGTAGATGTTAGCTGGCCAAAGCTCTGATATTAAGCAGAGATAACTCAAAATGTACGACTTACATAAGGCAAGACGGAATGTCAGTGATGAGCTGAAATGACCTCCAACTGCTATCAATGGCTACACAGAAATTCTAACAAGTACTCTGTAGAGAGACAGCCACAACTTCAGTTGAGTTAATATTCAGTGAAAAACACAAATAAATAAATTAAATACAGTACTATATGCAAAAGAGCAGATACAAGTATACTTAAATTCACTTATACGTCCAGCTGATTTCAGGTAGATGTTAGCCAGCCAAAGCTCTGATATTAAGCAGAGATAACCAAAATGTACCACTTATATAAGGTAAGACAGAATGTCAGTGATGAGCTGAAACTACCCCCCACTGCTATCAATGGCTACATAGATATTCTAAAAAGTACTCTGTAGAGAGACAGACACAACTTCAGTTGAGTTAATATTCAGTGAAAACACAAGTAAATAAATTAAATAAAGTACTATATGCAAAAGAGCAGATAAAAGTGTACTTTAATTCACTTATACGTCCAGCTGATTTCAGGTAGATGTTAGCTGGTCAAAGCTTGATATTAAGCAGAGATAACTCAAAATGTACCACTTATATAAGGCAAGACAGAATGTCAGTCATGAGCTGAAACTACCCCCACTGCTATCAATGGCTACACAGAAATTCTAAAAACTACTCTGTAAAGAGACAGTTACAACTTCAGTTGAGTTAATATTCACTGAAAAACACAAAAGTGTACTTAAATTCACTTATACGTTCAGCTGATTTCAGGTAGATGTTAGCCGGCCAAAGCTCTGATAATAAGCATAAGTCAAAATGTACCACTTATATAAGGCAAAACAGAATATTAGTGATGAGCTGAAACTACCCCCCACTGCTATCAATGGCTACACAGATATTCTAAAAAGTACTCTGTAGAGAGACAGCCACAACTTCAGTTGAGTTAATATTCAGTGAAAAACACAAATACATAAATTAAATTAAGTACTATATGCAAAAGAGCAGATAAAAGTGAACTTAAATTAAATTATACGTCCAGCTGATTTCCGGTAGATGTTAGCTGGACAAAGCTCTGATATTAAGCTGAGATAACTCTAAATGTATCACTTGTATAAGGCAAGACAGAATGTCATTGATGAGCTGAAGCTACACCCCACTGCTATCAATGGCTACACAGAAATTCTAAAAAAAGTACTCTGTAGAGAGACAGCCACAACTTCAGTTGAGTTAATGGTCAGTGAAAAAGGCAAATAAATTAAATGCAGTACTATATGCAAAAGAGCAGATAAAAGTGTACTTAAATTCACTTATACATCCAGCTGATTTCAGGTAGATGTTAGCCGGCCAAAGCTCTGATATTAAGCAGAGATAACTCAAAATGCACTACTTATATAAGGCAAGACAGAATGTCAGTGATGAGCTGAAACTACCCCCCTGCACTGCTATCAATGGCTACACAGAAATTCTAAAACGTGCTCTGTAGAGAGACAGCCACAACTTTAGTTGAGTTAATATTCAGTGAAAAACACAAATAAATAAATTAAATACAGTACTATATGCAAAAGAGCAGATACAAATGTACTTCCATTCACTTATATGTCCAGCTGATTTCAGGTAGATGTTAGCCAGCCAAACTCTGATATTAAGCAGAGAAAACTCAAAATGTACCACTTATATAAGGCAAGACAGAACTTCAGTAATGAGCTGAAACTACCCCCCACTGCTAACAATGTCTACACAGAAATTCAAAATACTTTGTAGAGAGACAGCCACAACTTCAGTTGAGTTAATATTCAGTGAAAAACACAAATAAATAAATTAAATACAGTACTATATGCAAAAGAGCAGATAAAAGTGTACTTAAATTCACTTATACGTCCAGCTGATTTCAGGTAGATGTTAGCCGGTCAAAGCTCTAATATTAAGCAGAGATAACTCAAAATGTACCACTTATATAAGGCAGGACATAATGTCAGTGATGAGCTGAAACTACCCCCACTGCTATCAATGGCTACACAGAAATTCTAAAAAGTACTCTGTAGAGAGACAGCCACAACTTCACTTGAGTTAATATTCAGTGAAAAACACAAATAAATTAAATAAAGTACTATATGCAAAAGAGCAGATAAAAGTGAACTTAAATTCACTTATACGTCCAGCTGATTACAGGTAGATGTTAGCTGGTCAAAGCTTGATATTAAGCAGAGATAACTCAAAATGTACCACTTATATAAGGCAAGACAGAATGTCAGTCATGAGCTGAAACTACCCCCACTGCTATCAATGGCTACACAGAAATTCTAAAAACTACTCTGTAGAGAGACAGTTACAACTTCAGTTGAGTTAATATTCACTGAAAAACACAAATAAATAAATTAAATACAGTACTATATGCAAAAGACCAGACAAAAGTGTACTTAAATTCACTTATACGTCCAGCTGATTTCAGGTAGATGTTAGCCAGCCAAAGCTCTGATAATAAGCATAAGTCAAAATGTACCACTTATATAAGGCAAAACAGAATATTAGTGATGAGCTGAAACTACCCCCCCCCACTGCTATCAATGGCTACACAGATATTCTAAAAAGTACTCTGTAGAGAGACAGCCACAACTTCAGTTGAGTTAATATTCAGTGAAAAACACAAATAAATAAATTAAATAAAGTACTATATGCAAAAGAGCAGATAAACGTGAACTTAAATTCACTTATACGTCCAGCTGATTTCAGGTAGATGTTAGCTGGACAAAGCTCTGATATTAAGCTGAGATAACTCTAAATGTACCACTTATATAAGGCAAGACAGAATGTCATTGATGAGCTGAAGCTACACCCCACTGCTATCAATGGCTACACAGAAATTCTAAAAAGTACTCTGTAGAGAGACAGCCACAACTTCAGTTGAGTTAACGGTCAGTGAAAAAGGCAAATAAATTAAATGCAGTACTATATGCAAAAGAGCAGATAAAAGTGTACTTAAATTCACTTATATGTCCAGCTGATTTCAGGTAGATGTTAGCCAGCCAAAGCTCTGATATTAAGCAGAGATAACTCAAAATGCACTACTTATATAAGGCAAGACAGAATGTCAGTGATGAGCTGAAACTACCCCCCTGCACTGCTATCAATGGCTACACAGAAATTCTAAAAAGTGCTCTGTAGAGAGACAGCCACAACTTTAGTTGAGTTAATATTCAGTGAAAAACACAATTAAATATATTAAATACAGTACTATATGCAAAAGAGCAGATAAAAATGTACTTCCATTCACTTCGTCCAGCTGATTTCAGGTAGATGTTAGCCAGCCAAACTCTGATATTAAGCAGAGAAAACTCAAAATGTACCACTTATATAAGGCAAGACAGAACTTCTGTAATGAGCTGAAACTACCCCCCACTGCTATCAATGTCTACACAGAAATTCAAAATACTTTGTAGAGAGACAGCCACAACTTCAGTTGAGTTAATATTCAGTGAAAAAAGTCAAATAAATAAATTAAATACAGTACTATATGCAAAAGAGCAGATAAAAGTATACTTAAATTCACTTATATGTCCAGCTGATTTCAGGTAGATGTTAGCCAGCCAAAGCTCTGATATTAAGCAGAGATCGCTCAGAATGTACCACTTATATAAGGCAAGACAGAATGTCAGCGATGAGCTGAAACTACCCCCACTGCTATCAATGGCTACACAGATATTCTAAAAAGTACTCTGTAGAGAGACAGCCACAACTTCAGTTGAGTTAATATTCAGTGAAAAACACAAATAACTAATTTAAATACAGTACTATATGCAAAAGAGCAGATAAGTTTACTTAAATTCACTTATACGTCCAGCTGATTTCAGGTAGAAGTTAGCTGGCCAATGCTCTGATATCAAGCAGAGATAACTCAAAATTTACCACTTATATAAGGCAAGACAGAATGTCAGTGATGAGCTGAAACTACGGCCCACTGCTATCAATGGCTACAGAGAAATTCTAAAAAAGTACTCTGTAGAGAGACAGCCACAACTTCGGTTGAGTTAATGGTCAGTGAAAAAGACAAATAAATTAAATGCAGTACTATATGCAAAAGAGCAGATAAAAGTGTACTTAAATTCACTTATACGTCCAGCTGATTTCAGGTAGATGTTGGCCAAAGCTCTGATATTAAGCAGAGATAACTCAAAATGCACCACTTATATAAGGCAAAACAGCACTTCAGTGATGAGCTGAAACTACCCCCCACTGCTATCAATGGCTACACAGAAATTCAAAAAAGTACTTTGTAGAGAGACAGCCACAACTTCAGTTGAGTTAATATTCAGTTAAAAAACACAAATAAATAAATTAAAAACAGTACTATATGTAAAAGAGGAGATAAAAGTGTACTTAAATTCACTTATACGTCCAGCTGATTTCAGGTAGATGTTAGCCAGCCAAAGATCTGATATTAAGCAGAGATAAGTCAAAATGTACCACTTATATAAGGTAAAACAGAATGTCAGTGATGAGCTGAAACTACCCCCCTGCACTGCTATCAATGGCTACACAGAAATTCTAAAAAGTACTCTGTAGAGAGACAGCCACAACTTTAGTTGAGTTAATATTCAGTGAAAAACACAACTAAATAAATTAAATACAGTACTATATGCAAAAGAGCAGATAAAAGTGTACTTCCCTTCACTGATACGTCCAGCTGATTTCAGGTAGATGTTAGCAGGCAAAACTCTGATATTAAGCAGAGAAAACTCAAAATGTACCACTTGTATAAGGCAAGACAGAATGTCAGTGATGAGCTGAAACTACCCCCCACTGCTATCAATGGCTACACAGAACTTTTAAAAAGTACTCTGTAGAGAGACAGCCACAACTTCATTTGAGTTAATTTTCAATGAAAAACACAAATAAATAAATTAAATGCAGAACTATATGCAAAAGAGCAGATAAAAATGTACTTAAATTCACTTATACGTCCAGCTGATTTCAGGTAGATGTTAGCCGGCCAAAACTCTGATATTAAGCAGAGATAACTCAAAATGCACCACTTATATAAGGCAAAACAGAATGTCAGTGATGAGCTGAAACTACCCCTCCCTTAGTTGAGTTAATATTCAGTGAAAAACACAAATAAATAAATTAAATACCATTGTTGTTGTGTCTTTCGGCTTTTCCTGGTTAGAGGTTGCCACAGCGGAACTCTGGTCCGCTAATGATTGGCAGTTGATTTTTACGTGCCGAGTTGCCAGCCCTGACACACAATCTTTAACGAAGGTACGCCCATTCATGCATGTCTCCACGCAGAAGACTCTCTAGCCGAGAATCGAACCGGACAGCGTCTTACTGTGAGGTGACAACGCTACCGCAGCACCACCACAGCGGATAAATTAATTAAATACAGTACTCTATGCAAAAGAGCAGATAAAAGTGTACTTAAATTCACTTATACATCCAGCTGATTTCAGGTAGATGTTAGCCTGCCAAAGCTCTGATATTAAGCAGAGATAACTCAAAATGCACCACTTATATAAGGCAAGACAGAATGTCAGTGATGAGCTGAAACTACCCCCCCCCCGCACTGCTATCAATGGCTACACAGAAATTCTAAAAAGTGCTCTGTAGAGAGACAGCCACCGCTTCAGTTGAGTTAATATTCAGTGAAAAACACAAATAAATAAATTAAATACAGTACTATATGCAAAAGAGCAGATAAAAGTGAACTTAAATTCACTTATACTTCCAGCTGATTTCAGGTTGATGTTAGCTGGCCAAAGCTCTGATATTAAGCAGAGATAACTCTAAATGTACCACTTATATAAGGCACGACAGAATGTCAGTGATGAGCTGAAACTACGCCCTACTGCTATCAATGGCTACACAGAAATTCTAAAAAATTACTCTGTAGAGAGACCGCCACAACTTCAGTTGAGTTAATGGTCAGTGAAAAAGACAAATAAATTAAATGCAGTACTATATGCAAAAGAGCAGATAAAAGTGTACTTAAATTCACTTATACGTCCAGCTGATTTCAGGTAGATGTTAGCCGGCCAATACTCTGATATCAAGCAGAGATAACTCAAAATGCACCACTTATATAAGGCAAGACAGAATTTCTGTGATGAGCTGAAACTACCCCCCACTGCTATCAATGGCTACACAGAAATTCAAGAAAGTACTCTGTAGGGAGACAGCCACAACTTCAGTTGAGTTAATATTCAGTGAAAAAACGCAAATAAATAAATTAAATACAGTACTATATGTAAAAGAGCAGATAAAAGTGTACTTAAATTTACTTGTACGTCCAGCTGATTTCAGGTAGATGTTAGCCGGCCAAAGCTCTGATATTAAGCATAGATAACTCAAAATGCACCACTTATATAAGGCAAGACAGAATGTCAGTGATGAGCTGAAACTACCCCTCCCTTAGTTGAGTTAATATTCAGTGAAAAACACAAATAAGTAAATTAAATACAGTACTATATGCAAAAGAGCAGATAAAAGTGTACTTAAATTCACTTATACGTCCAGCTGATTTCAGGTAGATATTTTAGCTGGCGAAAGCTCTGATATTAAGCAGAGAAAACTCAAAATGTACCACTTATATAAGGCAAGACAAAATTTCAGTGATGAGCTGAAACTACCCCCACTGCTATCAATGGCTACACAGAAATTCTAAAAAGTGCTCTGTAGAGAGACAGCCGCAACTTTAGTTGAGTTAATATTCAGTGAAAAAACACAAATAAATAAATTAAATACAGTACTGTATGCAAAAGGGCAGATAAAAGTGTATTTAAATTCACTTATACGTCCAACTGATTTCAGGTAGATGTTATCGGGCCAACGCTCTGATATTAAGCATAGATAACTCAAAATGTACCACTTGTATAAGGCAAGACAAAATGTCAGTGATGAGCTGAAAGTATCCCCCACTGCTATCAATGGCTACACAGAAATTCTAAAAAGTACTCTGTAGAGAGACAGCCACAACTTCAGTTGAGTTAATATTCAGTGAAAAACACAAATAAATAAATTAAATACAGTTGTTGTGTCTTTCGGCTTTTCCCGGTTAGGGGTCGCCACAGCAGAACTCCGGTCCGCTAATGATTGGCAGTTGATTTTTACGTGCCGAGTTGCCAGCCCTGACGCACAATCTTTAACGAAGGTACGCCCATTCATGCATGTCTCCACGCAGAAGACTCTCTAGCTGAGAATTGAACCGGACAGCGTCTTACTGTGAGGCGACAATGCTACCGCAGCACCACCACCGTGGATAAATGAATTAAATACAGTACTATATGCAAAACAGTAGATAAAAGTGTACTTAAATTCACTTATACGTCCAGCTGATTTCAGGTAGATGTTAGCCGGCCAAAGCTCTGATATTAAGCAGAGATAACTCAAAATGCACCACTTATATAAGGCAAGACAGAATGTCAGTGATGAGCTGAAACTACCCCCCACTGCTATCAATGGCTACACAGAAATTCTAAAAAGTGCTCTGTAGAGAGACAGCCACAACTTTAGTTGAGTTAATATTCAGTGAAAAACACAAATAAATAAATTAAATACAGTACTATATGCAAAAGAGCAGATAAAAGTGTACTTAAATTCACTTATACATCCAGCTAATTTCAGGTAGATGTTAGTCGGCCAAAGCGCTGATATTAAGCAGTCATCATTGTGGATGATGTCTTTATGGAATCCAGTCTAACTCCTGATACTTTACCCCATGCTCCCAGGAAACTTGACAGGTTCTACAGAGTCCCTGACTCACACAATTTTCTTTTCAAAAATCCTACTGTTGATCCAGAGTTCATCTCCTAAGGACCTAAAGGAATAAAAGCAACTACAGCTAAGTATCCCACTCCCTCGGACAGGGATTCCCGAGCTTTAGACAGATGGGGTGAAAAAGTATACACCTCTGCAACTCTTGCCATTAGAGCATTAAATTGTCAGCTTCACATGCTGAAATACCAGCAACGTACTATGGAACTTATTAGGTAAAAATTATCTGCCTTCCCTGACTGTGCAGAAAATAAAGAATTACAAGAGCTTATGCATTCTGCAAGCCAAGTCAGCAAGCATACCCTGCAGTGTGGGTTTGACGTCCTAGAATCATTTTGCAGGGCAGTAGTCACAGGTACTGTACTTAGACGGTATGCCTGGCTTAAGGAGCAGACATTGCCAGACCATGTCAAATCAAAATTATTGGACACACCTCTGAATAAGGACCATCTGTTTGGCACCAAAGCAGAAGTTTCAAAAAAGATGGAAGAAAAAGCTAAGTCTATGCAGACAGTCAAAGTTTTTTTGCAAGTGCAGCCTCCAAGATTCAGTAGGCATTGCCCCTCAAAACATTGGTCCTTTCCAGCCCCCTCAAGGCCACCTCAAACTACACCTAGGGGAAACAGACCCCCCAGACTACAGTCTCAGTGTATGCAGAGATCTAAGCAGTAGAGTACCTCCACTTCTAAAACAGCGAGTGCTAAGCCACCCCCTTATGAAAAGAATTCACAATGACTTCTCATCTCCTCCACTCAGCTCTGCCCAATTGCCATGTCCTAGGAGGAAAACTTCCCCACCAAGCAAAAAACTGGACCTCCATCACCAACGATCGATGGGTCCTCAATGTAGTATCCCACGGGTTCAAATTTTATTTCCACATGCTGCCAACTCCAAAAGGGTTCCCAGACCTTCCTCCAAACCAGTGGGCAGAGGCACAAAAACAAGTTCAGACCCTGCTCTCCATAAGGGCAATTCACCCTGTTCCTGCAGAACAGATACGCCAAGGTTTTTATTCCAGACTATTTCTGGTACCCAGAAAAGAGGGCATCTGATGCCCAGTCTTAGATCTATCCATTCTAAACACCTTCCTGGTGGTACCAAAATTCAGAATGCTCACCCTACAGGAGCTTCTCCCTATGCTATCCAAAGGTGCCTGCTTAGCCACCCTAGACCTAAAGGAGGCCTATCTGCACATCCCAGTCAGGGACTCCTGCAGGAAAGATCTACATTTCAGGGCAGGATCTATGCATTATAAGTTCTTTGCACTTCCCTTTGGCTTATCCACTGTTCCCAGAGTTTTCACAAAAGGCCTGGCTCCAGCCACTGCCTATTGCAGACAGAAAAATATTCAAATTTACCCCTACTTGGATGATTGCCTGATTCAGGCATTCAGGAAAAGCTGTTGCAGCACCTGAAATTTGTCAAGAACCTTCTAACCTCCCTGGGGTACACTACCAACGAAAATAAATCCATACTAGTCCCTAGTCAAAAAAGTTGTATTCCTGGGAGCAAGCTTGGACACAGCATCCCAGATGGCATTCCTTATCCAGAAAAACAAGCCTGACAGGCTACTTCTCTCAAATGGACACCAGAACTCAGTTATCCGCAAGAAAAATCCTGCAAGCTCTGGGGTTCATGGTCTCCTGCATTCTACTAATTCCATATGCCAGACTGCATATGAGGAAACTTCAGTGGTACTTAAAAAGTCTTTGGTGCCAACATTCTCAGGCCCTGGAAACTGTCATACCTATGATACCTTGTCTAAGGAAAGAGTTCCTTTGGTGGACAGCAGCATGCAACCACAACAAGGGGCTTCCCTTTACACAACCCCATGCTGCCCAGACCCTAACCACAGATGCATCAGACAATACCTGGGGTGCACATCTGAACGGCAGGTGCATTCAGGGCCACTGGAGCCCAAATCAAATTCATCTGCACATCAACCAAAAAGAGATGCTAGCTGTTCAGCATGCTCTGACAGCTTTCAGATCCATACTCTCTCTGGGGTCTCTACTAATCAAACCTGACAACACCACAGCGATGTGGTGCATCAACAAGCAGGGGGGAACCCACTCTGCAGGCTAGCCATGACACTTTGGAACATGGCCTCAGCCTTGCATATTCACCTGCAAGCTCAATTCCTGCCAGGCAACCAAAATTCTTTGGCAGACAACTTGAGCAGAAATCTCCTAGATCCACACGAATGGCAATTAAACCACAACACCTTCAGCCTTGTGACCCAGAAATGGGGTACCCCGAAGGTGGACCTATTTGCCTCCCCCTACAACGACCAGCTTAGCAAATTCTGCACCAGAGAACCTCACAGCAAGGCCTGGAAAGTGGATGTCCTATCCTTCCAGTGGGCAAACCTATCAATCTATGCATTTCCCCCTCTACCTCTTCTTACAAGATTTTTACTCAAGATAAGGGAGGAAAGACCAAGGGCAATCCTGATTTCCCCAGAATGGCCCTGCCAACACCAGAACCCACTGCTGCGCAGTCTGTCACTGTTGCCTCCATGGCACCTCCCTCAGATCCCAACTCTCCTGACTCAGCAGGAGGGACAGTTCTTGCATCCACAATTGCAGACCCTGAACCTTGCAGCCTGGCTTATTCCTTGACTTCTCCTCCAGTGGCCAGCCTAAGCAGGCTGGTACTGGATGTCATACGTGAAGCCAGACGATCCAGTACTAGAAAATCCTATGCTGACAAGTGGAAAAGGTATTGTTCCTGGATCCAGACTAATGGAGCGGACCCAGCACAGCCCTCCTTACCTCTCATCCTGGATTACCTAGCAGACCTACTCCACAGGGGCCTGTCCTTCTCTTCCATTAAGATCCATCCCTCTGTCATCTCTGTTCATTACAGCACTGAGCCACCTCTCTTCTCACACCCTCTCATCAAGCAGTTCCTGAGAGGGGCTAACAACTTAAGGCCACCAAGAAGAGCCCCTACCCCTGCTTGGGACCTTAACTTTGTGTTGGAAAGGCTCACACTACCCCCTTTGAACCTGCAGCATCAGCAGACTTAAAATTCCTCTCTTGGAAAACAGCCTTGCTTCTGGCTGTCACTTCAGCTAGAAGAGTGTCTGAGCTGAAAGCACTTATGGCTGTGGAACCTTTCATCATTTTTCATGCTGACAGGGTCTCCCTCAGGACTAACCTGACTTTCATGCCTAAAGTGGTGTCCAGTGTGTCTCTCAACCAATCTATCTATTTGCCCAACGTTTTCCCTAAGCTTCAAAATAAGGGGGATAGGATACTGCACTCTTTAGATGTGCACAGACAGCTCAGATTCTACCTTGATAGGACTAAGCCCTTTAGGAAATCTGACCAGTTACTTGTCAGCTTTGCACCAGGGGTAGAGGGCAAGGCCATATCAAAACAAACCATCTCCAAATGGATAGCACACTGTATCCATTTCTGTTAAAAGCACCATGGGAAACCACCCATCAAGGGGTCAGAACACATTCCACTAGGGCAACTTCAACCTTTACAGCCTTTCTCAGAGGAGTCCCTACCAGGGAATTCTGGAAGCTGCAACTAGGAGTTCTGTTCATACCTTCACCAAGCATTACCACCTGCCTATCTTTTCCAAAACCAGGGTGGGTTTTGTAACAGCAGTCCCGCAGGCCATACTAGCCAGCCCCAACTCTTCTTGACTGCCACCCATTCTTCAGTTTGGGAATCAACCCAAGTGTGATGACTGCAACAGTGAAACATAAAGAACATATTACAGTTATGTACACTTACCGTAAATGTAGGTGTTCGAGTGTATTCCCTGTTGCAGTCCTGGTTTCCCACCCTCCAGCCCCCTTGTCTCTCTCTCTACCTCACTTTTTACAGGGCTATTGGTATTTACTTTTTACTGGTGGTGTTTTTCCACCATAACTTAGCTCCCTATTTGGGGGATCCTGACATTTGGCAAGAAAAAGTGATGTAATGGTGTCAGCTGCCTGATTTTATACCACTTACGACCTGACGTCAGTACTAAAGCGAGAGCAACCTACGCAGAAATACTAAGCCTCTGGTATTCAGGCCGACTGAGGGCTACCCCTGGCAGGATAATTCAAGTGTGAGGACTGCAAGTGAATACACTCGAACATCTACATTTATGGTAAGTTTACACAGCTGTACTTTTTCCATACCACTACTTGAAGTCATCCCTATATTAGCTCCTGTCTTCATTACCATGATAGCCTAGTTCTTAAAATACGTTTTGATACTTTATATATATATATATTCTGTATAGTTATGTTATTCTTCTTAAGAGCTTGCATCCAGATTCCTAATTTCTCTGTATTTCTTGAACTCCTTCTCCCCTTTCATCATAATACTTTTCCAAAAAGGCCTTTACTCAGTGCTGAACACAAGCGCTTTCACTAATAAGCTTCTTCAGGTGTATACTAAGCACTATAGCACACACACCCTTTGTACCAGCTGACACATCATAGGTTCACATTCCTGAGATACTCTAATTATCTTAAAGGCACTAAACATATATATTTAAATATATTTTAAAAACACATGTTCTTAACACATTAAACAACACTATAACACACAATATCAATACAATTTACTTAATTTCACATGGAAAAAACATGCATAAGCATTTAATATTCAAAACATTTTAAAATCATATATTACTACCTCATAAGGGGCCTCTTCTTCAATCTAGGTTTTATAGGGATGCACTCATTCAGCCCATGCCCCTCTGCTTCTTAATTTGGTGATCCATATGGCTTCCAAATTTTCTGTTCTATTACAAATATCTCCTTGTCTTAAACTTTCTTGCAACAGACAGATAACCCTAAAACTAAACACATGTGAACTATCTGTAGCAGCTACATGTTTGGAAAGGGCATTGGTCTGACTCCCTTTCCTGATGTTATATATATGTTCCCTGATACGCTCTCTAAAATATCTGTCCGTCTTGCCAATGTAGAATTTGGAACATACTCTACAACTGGCAAGATAGACCACGTGTCTACTATTGCATGTGGCAGAAACATGAAAAAAATATTCCTTATTTTGATCTGGATGGTAAAAGGAATTACCTGTGTATATATAACTGCACCAGTTGCAAGCGCCACATTCAGTAGTACCTGTAGGAGCAACTTGCACTCTATTCTCCTTTGGATAGCATAACCTCCTTTTAATGGACTTCTCATTCCTATAGCTAAATCTAGGTACCACATCAACCAGGCCCGCTATGGTATTATCTGTAAGTAATACTTGCCAGTGCTTCTTAATAATCTCAGTGTACCTGCCAATATCATTAGTGTATTTCAGGGACATTCTCAGTTTAGTTTCCTTCTTGTCTACTTTGGAATTCTCCACTGGAACTCTCTTATTAGAAAAATATGGTTTTGCTTCCAAACCTCGCTTCTGAGTCACTACGGGCACCTGCTCAATCAGAGCCCTTTCATTGTACCCTCTTTCCTTCAAAAATCCAACAACTCTATCCATCTCATTGTTAAAATCTACATCTCTCACATTTAATCTCGAGGCCCGCATAGCTTGATTAACAATAACATTCTTAAAAACATGAGGTGGATGTGCACTGCTCCTGTGGAGGAGGTGATTCACATGACAATCCTTCCTATGCAGTTTAGTAAAAATAGACCCATTAATATCTCTCACAATAACTACGTCCAAAAAATCTAGCTCTTCATGTGACACTCTATGTGTAAAGCGTAAAAAATCCGTGGAACTATTAATAAAATTCAAGAATCTACTAAGACCATCTACATCCCCCTCCCACAGAATAAAAACATCATCCACAAATCTACGGTAAAAACGTATTTGTTCTTTGAAGGGACCTGCGAGCACATATTCCTCTTCCCAAGTAACCATAACTGCATTGGCGTAGCTATTTGCACAAGAAGTGCCCATAGCTACGCCATTGCATTGTTTGAACAATTGATGTCCAAAAAGAAAAACATTGTGTTCCAGCACTAGCTTTAATAATTCAATCAATAAACTGACCATCTCTTCATTATATATTGCATGCTTATTCAAAAACTGCAGAACTAAGTTGACTCCTAACTCATTGGGTATCACGGTAAACAGTGAGACCACATCCAGTGAGACAAACAGTGTGTTACTAATATTCTCACCGGACGCAGACTCATATAAATCACTAAGAAAATGTTCCGTGTCTCTAAGTACATGCTGTAAATCATTTAGCAGAGGTCTAATACATTTCTCAACGTAAATAGAGGCAGGCTCGGTGCACCAGCCTCTCCCTGAGACAATTGGTCTCATAGGGGGGTCAGAATTAGATTTGTGCACCTTGGGTAAGCCTTGCAAAATAGGTATCAAGGGTTTATTCACCAAGAGATATTCAAATAATTTCTTATCTATTCTATTGTGTTCATACAGAAATTTAACCATACAAGCCACAGTCTCTATATGTTCGTTGACCTGTAAAATGTTTAATTCCTCATAAAACATTCTATCTGCTAAACACTCTAGCATTTTCATTTCATACCAATCCCTATCCATAACAACAATCAGACCTCCTTTATCAGCTGGTCTGATTGTAATACGTGCATCATTCTCTAGTTCTTTTAGTGCTGCTGTTTCATTCTTGTTTAGATTAGAATAACCCCTGCTTTTAACACATGGATTAGCTTTCATGCATTCATCATATACATCCCTAATACAAAGCTTCTCAAATGCATTGATAATAGGATTCAGGTTAGGTATAAAAGTACTCGGTCTCACAAACATATTATGTCCTCTGTCATTGCCATCTGTACAAAACATTGATTTTAAAGTTAAATTCCTGGTAAAAGTTTTAATGTCAAGAATGACATCTGCATAACATGATTTCCATGTGAAATTAAGTAAATTGTATTGATATTGTGTGTTATAGTGTTGTTTAATGTGTTAAGAACATGTGTTTTTAAAATATATTTAAATATATATGTTTAGTGCCTTTAAGATAATTAGAGTATCTCAGGAATGTGAACCTATGATGTGTCAGCTGGTATAAAGGGTGTGTATGCTATAGTGCTTAGTATACACCTGAAGAAGCTTATTAGTGAAAGCGCTTGTGTTCAGCACTGAGTAAAGGCCTTGTTGGATATCTACAGCTGTCAGCGTCCTTTTTTCTATTTATTACAGAGACTGCTTTCTGGACGTTTTTGTGTCTTTGCCAGTAACTTCTGTTTTTTATAATACTTTTCCACTTTGATTGGTAACTTTCAGCTTGTGTTATTTATATGAGCCTTAGCTACATAGCAAGTCAGGTAGACATAAACTACCTTGTTCTATGAGGAGAAACAACTTATTCCACTTAATCATTGCCCTCTTCCCCTTCCCAAGTAAATTCCTGCAATTTTTTATTAATTATATTTCTTAGTATCTTCTCTAGTTTCTAAAAATGTGCCTAACCTGTATATAAGACTAAAGGGACTAGAAACATTTTTGCTGTTTGTATCTTACTATCCATATCCATAATCAAGAGCTTCCATCTGCTTTATTTTTGTGTTATCTTTTGTTTAGTCTCTCCCCATATATCTTTAGCTGGCATAACTAAATTCTTTTAATGCATACACCTAAATACTTCATCTTATCATGTCCCCGTAGATAGGGGTATTGCTGAACCAGTTCAGTACGTAAATTGCTGCTATAACCTTTGTTTTGTCTTCATTTATTTTATATCCTGAAAAAGACTCAAAACTTTCTCAAAGTATTCCACAATGCTGAAATATCCTCTTCTGGATTTTTCAAATGTTACAATATAGAGGATTATGAGAGAGTTACCGGTCATAACCAGCTTTTAATGTGTTCAAGACATGGATACCAAGAAATGTGCCTCATGAACAAGGCAGTAAACACAAGCTCTTACATTGCACAAAGTCAGGGGCACATTACCTGCACAGACAGCAGGTCGAAACAGATTAGTTTTTTTCTTCTACTGCTGTCATCTGCTTGTCAGCACTGGCAGATTTAATTGCCTAGCATGAGACATAATTTTAGCAACAGAAGCAGGGTATAATTAACGTTTGTTAAGCTCGAGTCTCACACTATAGAAGGACTTAACTGATTTGTCTTCTTCTGGACATTCAAACGTAATTACAACACTCCATGCATTACAATAATATGATCTGCAAAAATACAACTTTGGGTTCTTGATTATTGTTTCAGAGTTCTAAATCAGCTCCTGTTACTTGTTTTTCTAATTTCAGTCACTTATCCCTTTTAGAATGTCCTCTGTGAGCACTTCTTTTTAAACTGGCCATCTGTAATAGCTGTTCAGCTTTCACCTGAAAATATTATCTGTTGTGATTTCATGTCTTTCTATTCTTATATTTTCATTTACCCCAAGGGTACTAATATCTCAGCTTTCCATTTATCGCTACTGTTATAAACTGTTCTTAATCCTTTCTGTCCTAGAGCTCTCACCTGACAAAAAGTTTGACCTTTTTTTGCTCTGCACCACTCTGGTGCTGCTGTTGTTTTCTTGCCTGATCCCATTATTGCCACACACCTTTCACTTTCGATAATTTACTCAAATCCTTGTTTTGAAAAATGTATAAATGTATATAATTCTGTTCTACTGCTTTGCATAAATTTGTTTGATTGTTCATAACATTTTATTTTTTGATTTTTTTTAAACATTTTATTGGATGTATACCTTTTCTGTGTTTTGTTTACTGTGCATTTTATTTGAGGGTTTTCTTCCCAGACTTCTGAGGAAAGTGGACAATGACCTGTTGGAGCTTTGGTTAACAATCATAAACAAATAAATATGCCATGGTCTTTTAATAACTCATTTTTAAACAGTCTGATTGATGAGTGGTGTTTTGAATATATTTTTTCCATTTTATTTCATTTATTTGTTAACTGGGTAAATCCAATAGTCACAAGTTCTTCATTTCAGAGTCTGCTTACCAGCCTTGTGATCAGAATGTCAAGGTCTGCATTATCACTTCAGTTTGATATTTCAGTATTCTTGTGTGTCTCAGAAATTTCACTTTCTCATTATGTGTATTGATAAGGGTTGTTTTATTCTGTACCCAATATCTTTAAAAAAAAAAACACCTTTATTGGATTATCACTTGTGACATAGGCAAACTTACATTTATGAACATTATACATCACATATGTTGTTATATATCACATAATCATAGCAACATTGTATACGTTGTTCATTTCCTGCCTCTCTTAAACCTCATTCCTCCTCCAAAACATTTTTTCTGCATGTATTGCTCACAGTTTCCATTTTTTCTATGTAATTTACTCTTACCCTTTTCCAAGGATCCCACTTCACGCTCTTTTATCTCTGTTACAATATTCACTACTTTAGGTATAGTTGGTTTAGATTTTGATTTACATTTTCAAGTAATTGCTTTTTCAGAAGTTCCCAGAATTAAATTTAATAAGGCCTTACTATGTCTAGACAATTCAGATCCTGCATCCCAGCTCAAAAAAATCATCCTTAGTTACACTCATTTTCTTGTCCAGTATTCCTCACAGAGTACATTGTAGGGAATTTTTAAAGTCTGCCAGCTCATTACAGTCCAAGAACATATGCTCCCAGGAACCTCTGTTAATGTTGTCAGAAGTGTGCCTCCCCTCCACAAATCCACATTGGTCCATATCTGTCAATTTTGGCATCACCTTTGCCATTCTTTTAGTCATTGTAGACATAAACACTTTTTTAAAATCATGGTTTAAAATTGAAATAGGCCTATATGAACCTGTATCAGATGGGACTTTACTGCATTTAGGTATTACATCCACCAAAGCTTTTTTCCAGGATGCTGGTGCCTACCAGCCTGTTAAAATACTGTTAAAACATTTCAGATCTTCATTTGTTTCTTCTCTCCTAGCTTCCAAACTTTCTCCTGTCTTAACTGATAATTTTTGAGCCTCATTTACCTCTGTACTTAGTATGTTATCAGTTATTGTCTGTAAGCTTCTGTTTATTTAGCATGTTCACTACCATGAACAGGTAATGAACAGTTTTTTTCAATAAGATAGAGGTTGCCAGAAAACATCTATTTAGGCAAGACTGGTGTTATTAAATTGGGGCCCCCAACAAACTTCAGCTGGGGTCCCCTGAAAAAGGCTATTCCCATATCACACTTATAGTAGATTCAGAAAATTTGCATCGCATGTGAGAGTGTGCACAAGCAAACTTCTAAATCATAAATGGCAGGCACACAGACCAGATTTTTGACTGCAGTTATTTTACATTATTACATTATAACAACTCAGGACTTTGTACCACATCAAAGTAGCAAGCATTATAGTAAGCCATTCAAACCACAAAACTGTTTGGAGTTACAGTCAAGTATATCGCATATGTCAGGCGTCTGCCAGCTTACCTTGGCCTTGGTGGTACACGTCTCTTCTCATGCCACTTTCTGAGCTTTCACTGACTCCCTAGTCCAACTGGCTGAGGTCTTTGTGCCCTTTTTGAGGAATGAAAGGCCAGACTTGGATAATCATGTTGTGTTTTTATCCCTTCAAAAAAGGGAAAAATAAACCTTCCTCAGGAGGACTCTATTTCTTATGACTCAGAAGCAGATGAACTGGCATATGTGGGCCAGAATCCATTGGCTGAAGCCTATGATTCTGACACTGAAGATACTTTATCCTCTGTCTGCACTAGAGAACTTTCCTTTAGAGATGCACTTCATAGAATGAAGGAGGTTTTACGGTGGAAAGCTAAAGAACATTCTGAAGCCTAGCAAAGATGTAGGGCTTATATGGGCTTGCCTGAACCTAAACCTCTAGCTGTTCTTCCAGCACTAGATATCCTGGAAGATGATTTCAGTAATGAATTTCAGGAGCCTGATTCCATTCACCCTAATCCTAGGAAGCTTGAACATTTCTGCAGGGACATGGATTCCATGAGTACCTTTGTGGGAATCCTTTGACTTACCAACCAGGAGCCATATTCCTAATGACAAGGATAGCAGAGCACTTAACAGATTTGTGGAGAAAAACATACACATTTCTTTCAGAGCCTTAAACTGCCAGTCCAACATGCTTTCCTTTCAGCATCTTTTTCTGGAGAAGATGAGGACTAAGACAATGAGGATTCAAGATAAGGATTTGAAACAAGAGATGTTGGACCTATGTGTCATTTCTCAAGTTGCCAAGCACTCAAAAATATAACTGTGATACTGTGAACCCATCATACAGGCCAGCAGTTAACAGAGTTTGTGATACATAGACATGTCTGGCTGAGGAACGTGCCCCTGACAGAAAGTGTAAACACAGAGATCATAAGTATTCCACTGAATAAGGGTGTCCCCTTTTCCTCCTCTCACCTAAGAATTTGATTAAAAAGTGGAGGAAAAGAGAGTGACTACCCAGACTGTAGACAACCCTTTCAGGTTAAAGTTCCTAGGTACAGCAGTCCCCTAAAAGCGAATAATGTTAGATCTTGCAAAAGGAAGACTAGAAAGTTCAAGAAAGAACTGTGTTGGTAAATGTGCTGTTCAGTGCAAAATGTGTGTTCCTAGCCTGTGCCCCTAGAGAAATTAATTGAATTCCATAGTGGTATACTCTTTTGCATTGCTTTACAACTGAGCTATTCTGTTTTTCTTGGTCCATGCTGCTCAATTTTCTGTGCTTCTGCTGTCCTTCCTCCGTTGGCTACTTGAGTTTCTCCAGGTCATTAAGCTCACTTTGTAAAGAGGGCTGAAATAAAGGAACAACAATAATGGCAACTGATCTTCAGCTTGATTTTGTACTTTTTCGGACATCTTAATGACAGGCCGCATTCAGTTGTTATTGTAGCTGTATGTGCTCATTGTCAGGAAACAGTGCATATCTCTGTAAGTAAACAAGTGTGTAGATAGTGTAGTACAGTTTTTAGTCTTGTAGCCATTTGCAGGAATTGGTCATCCAGATCAGCTAACTTCTAAGTAAATGTTCAGCACCAATGTAACTGCTTTTCATTTCAAATGCCAGTACTGCTCACTTACCAGCAAACCTGTGAGAGAAAGGATAGAAAAAAATAGTAAGATATAGGTTCAAAAATGTGTTTTTGTTAATAGTGAAAGAAATCTAGTCATTTGATTTTAACTTGGACTCAGAAAAATAACTGAATGATTCAGTAGTTCTGCAACTTATGTGACAGGCATAATAAATGGGTAAAGAAGGTGGACCATAGAATGATAGTATTTAAAATCAGGATTGTAATCTGTGAGGCTGTAAAATTAGTTTGTCTGTTAATGTAGAGCTGAAAGGGAGTATACAGCCATTAGACATTACAGTTGTGAGGAAAGGCAATATAGTAGTTCCTCCTCACAGTATTTGCTCCTTGAGTTACTTTTTCAGCTGAAGTGCCTTCTCTGAACTCTACCTGCCCTCTCTGTGTCCATGTAGGATATCACCAGGTGCTCCATTTTTTCTATATCCCAAAACATGCCGTAGATGAATTGGCTATCCTCTGTCTTGCATGCAGATATGTATCTCATGCCAGATTGAGTATATGCAACTCTGCATCCTGTGCCAAACTGGCACCACACGTCTCTGCCTCATACCCAAGGAGGGCCAGCATAGGCTCCAGCTCCCCATAACCCACCAGGTAGTTGGAGAATGAATGAATGAATGAATTGCTATGCAAGCAGCATTTATCAAGACTGTATTCTGCTTTATATGATTGTTTTATTGTAGAGTACTCTGTTTCTATTAGGTATGATAGAAAATCTTACTCTGAATGTGGGTTTTCTTTATTTAATAATCGCATATTTGTTTATTTCTCCACTGTAACTGATCTGCTGTTTTAAACCTATTTTTATGTAGTAAAGTTTGAAATTTCTGGGCTATAATTTATCAAATTGCCATATGTACTACAGAGCAGTGTTTTCTTTTGATATTTAAATGTCCTTGTGTCAATAAATTGGACAACTGTAATTGTGCTAGCTTTTCTTTCCAAGAGAAGTTGTAAATTCAAAGGTGCATATTATATTTTCTGCATGAAGGATTTAGACTTACTAGACTGTGCTTCCCAGCATTCATCCATCTCCCCCCACAGACACACACCACACCCACGCACACACACACACCTGCGCCTCACACCATGTTGCAAGATCACTGAGGGATTTCACTGCTAAGGTTTTTGCTTCCTGTTCTTGCAAGATTTTTTATGGGAGAATTATACCTTGTTTCTTAGTCTGACATTACAAGTTCATAATGTGATTGCAGACATGATTGTAAGTAAAAACAACAGTGCCAAAGAGCACAATGACAACTCCTTATCTTTATCTTTCCCCTTTTTTGTATCTTTACTTCAGAAACATGTATATGCAAAATGTGCAAGCTTAAATATTTGAAACTTCTGGTACAGTGTACTAGAAACTTATACAGTATGGGCTTACCCATATGAGCTTTGCAGACAAGGGGTCTGCTACAAGTACTCTTGTGATAGTAGATAGTGGCACACTCATTCAGTGCTCTAACTCCCACAAGCCCTCTCAGCACCTGACCATATGAAACTATATAGTTTTACGAGACCCCAATCTCTAAACCTAAAAATGTCACCTAGTTCCTAACCAAAGTTCTTATTGCCCAACCGTAAAACTCCTATTCCCCCTCCCTAACTTAAAGTCCTTAACAATTTTTAAACCTAAAACTCCATCCCGCTCCCTAAACTTAAATTCCTCGATGGCTTCCTAGACTTAAACGCCCCTGCTGCTTCCTAACCCTAAAACTCCCTTGCCAGTCTTTAATCCTAGAACTCCCTTGCCATTTCATATTCCTAAACTCCACTTCCACTCCCTAAGTCTAAAACTCCCTTTCTGCTCCATAAATCTGCCTCCCTTCTGAATCATTGCCCTGACCTATATTCCTACTCCCTTCCACAGCTGTACCTCTCTCAAATTCAAATAATGTGTTCAGGTAAGGTGCAGCAGCTGCTTGTTTGAAGTTATATTCAAGTTCAAGGACAAGAGGCAACCAGTATGAGCTACAAGGTGCTGGAGTCCCTGTCTTTAAGATAGTGCTCTTCGAGTGCTTTGGAATTGAGTGCTTGTAGGAGAACTACAGACAAGGGGGGTACTTAAGTGTGGATGTCGGGTAATATCTTTTGTAGTTGTCATCAGTAATTTTGAGGGGATCAGCCATTTCAATATGTACAAGTAAGTGTCAGGCTGCACCCTTACCTCTACATTATTTTGTTTTTAGCCCCATTATGGACATGTTTTTAGCTTCCGTACTCTTTGTCAAGTGTAAAGTGGCTCTTAATTTAAACTGTTGAATTCATTTCCGTGATGTTGATCTCTCCAGATGCTGTTACTCAGAGGAAATCAGTGCACTTGCAGTTTTCTGTTTGCACACTGGCAGTGATTAAGTTTCTGTGACCTTTACTGATTTTTCCATGTTTTTGTGACCATGAGGTTTCTGTGTGTGTGTGTGTGTGTGTGTGTGTGTGTGTGTGTGTGTGTGTGTGTGTGTGTGTGTCTGTCTGTCTGTCTATGTATGTATGTGTATATATGTATATGTATATATATATATATATATATATATATATATATATCT